>NW_014333037.1:82485-92446 GCF_000341935.2 Cephus cinctus | reverse complement strand
ATAAAATGTGCGCACTGTAATAAATCTTTATGCTTAAAAGACTTTTTAGAAAAAATATGCTGGCATTAAATAGATATCACATAGAAATTTTGTAAAAACAACATCAAGGGGGAAATATTATCTGCTTATAATCTTTTACTTTATTTAATTAATTAACTTTTAAATAGTAATCAAAATATTTTTTGGCAAGAAAATTTTGAAAAAATATGAAAAAAAAATTAAAAAATAAAAAAATAAAAAATGGAGACACATCTCTTTACGTCCTCGCCGTTGTCTCTGGGTAATGCTAAAGGAGAGACATACATTTATATTGTATAAAATAGGCATGCATATAAGTTTTATTCCTTATTGTGTACCAAACATAAATAAAGATATAAAAGAAAAAAATCATTTAGGATTTTCGTTAGAAATATTATTTAAATTAGATAAATCTATATTATCGTAGAATTAACAAGATAATCAATTAAGACAATAAATTCTTCATGAAGATTAGGTTATAATAAAAAAGTAACATCAGAAACGTGTAGAACGACCTCAAAAATATAAAGGATGGTCATTTAATTCAATACTACGTAAGCATTTACGACGTAGATAAATGAAAAGTTTAAACAGTATAATGTGTGAAAAATGGCGTAAAAATAAAAAAAAACCCATACTTTACATGGCTGGTACTAAAAAATATCGAAGATCGAGGGGTTATGATGGGTAAATCTTGGCTGTGGGTACCCCAAAGAACCTGTTCCAAGTATTTTTAACCCTCCCGGCACTGAACACCTGAGAACCTTCCCTTGTCAGTGTCGATGCTCCTCTCAATAACGCTGAAGGCAGAGTTAATAACTAACAGGGATTAGTAATTTGATAGATTTTCAATTAAATAGAACTCACTTATACCAGCTTAATTGTTGGTCCACCCGGCGACTAGCTGTTCACGTCCATATATGCTCGCGTCTACGTTTCTTTATTTGCCCGCATCAGCACGATCACGCAACGACGACTGCGGATGTGCTACGAATATACATGCCCTAGAGTCCCTCTAGTAAGCGTCCGGCCTCATACTGACTACATACCGGCTGACTACCGGCTACATACCGGCCCTGTACGGCGGGTTGCCTGTACTTGGAGCGAGACTCGACCGAGTCTCGCGTAATGTTATGGCGGCTCCAAACGAGCCCTAAACATGGCGTTCCTTCCGGGTATTGGCCGGACGCTTACTAGAGGGACTCTAACATGCCTTAGACGGTCAAACACGATCTCGACACATGCTTCCGGATTTTGAAAAATATAATTTTATTTATGATATAAATAATTCGTAACATAATCATAACAAAATATATAACATATAAATACAAATTTTATGTCACATTTTAATAAAATCTCGGTAATAAATGTTACTTATATTTCATTACAGAAATGTTATGTAACGTTTACATTTCGTTTAAACACAATTTTGTATCACATGTGGATACTATAATTACTGAAACAAAACATCCTACCTACGTCAATGTTACATCCCAACGTTACGTTTTTGTACAAATCAAAACTTATGTAACTGTTACATTCTGTGTTTGCTGCGTACTGCCACATGATTGATATTGTAATTTGTTTTATATTTATTGCTACCATAAACACAGTTTGTACACTTTAAGTTGGTTTCATTGCATTCTATTATTTTGTGTTTCTGCACATCTTACAATTAGACATGCAGATGTATTTCTACACTTATGTTCCTTATGCGCACTCATTCCACAATTGTAGCAAAGTTTTACACTTATTACATCAAAGATTCTACAGTTCAAATGTCCAATAAATCTTCTTTCTTTGTTTTCTTTTCATTTTTTATGCATTTCTGGAGAGATCTCCATTATTATTGTATTGCTCTTATTTCTATTTGAATGAGAGTGAAGTATTTTTACATTAGTCTGAAAATTCTGAAAATTTCTGAATTTTATATCTTCTTCTAATAATGCATGATCCATTTGGTAAGCTCTGTCAATTCCAACTACTTTTATTACTGGATTTTTCAATTGTTCTGTATCTATTATGTATATTGACCTGAGAGTTTTTCTTCTAAAACTTTTTTAACTCATTTAGCACTTTCAATTTCCTCTTTTAATTTAAGTAACACAACATGTAGATCATTACTTTTTGAGGTTATATTAACGTCATCATGCTCATTACATAATTATCATAACATTAGACACATATTTAACATTTTTCTTTCTATTAAAATCACTCTTATGAAATACATTTTCACACAGAATTCAAAAAACTGTACTATTCGCTTGTCTATTATGGCGCTTATAATAAACATCCGGAGGGATTGCCTCGGGGGGCAACCCGCCCGTCGCTATATCAGATATAACATCGTTTCATTAATTTTAATTTTCGTTTGTACAAATTCCTAGCAAGGAGACGGAGCACCTATAGTAAGAAAAGGAACATGTGCTAATCATATTAGAGACATAGAGCGACTTTTAAAAGGCGCACACATAATGATTGACGCACGCTCCGAAGAAGATATTGAAGTAGACCTCATAATGGAAAAACTCGCACGAGCAACAGCGTCCACGTATAAGTTCAACGAACCACGTGGTGAAAATGGAGGTCAACTTGGTCCAGTTGGAACAACATATCGCAGGTTTGTTTACAAAAAATGTTACAAAGCTATGCACAATATAGTGTATACATATTTTAAATGGTGAAATCTTCAACTTATAACTATTAAAACAACATTTTTGCACAGTGTTTGAAACCACATAGCTCAGCATTGATTTTTATGAATCAAAATAAGGAAAATTCAATATTGATCATTTTCATAGTTTACAGAAATGAACAAAGACGTATTATTGAAAATCATTTTATTCATTTTAATCAATTTTCTTAACACTGCTTAAGTAAATGCAGTCTTTGGTACTTGAATGACTATTGTCATTAAAAACTAATGATTCTGACTAGTTAGTAATTAAAGGGACGTTACTTTAAAAAAAATCTATATTTGTATTACTATTTTTCATTATTTGAAGCCTTTTTACAACAAAAAATCGGTATAGTTGAATTTATGACAATAAGAAAGTTACAAGCACTTTTGTAGTAAAATGTGTTTCTGGAAAAAGTCAGGAACCCACTTGACACCCACTTATGACGTTTCTTGAGCGTTTACGAATCACCTAACCTCTAGTAATTCCATGAAAACAATTATTTACATCGTCAATTTTTTAAAGCATTTGAGATGGATTTCTACACATTTTTTATATTTGTGGTATATTTTAGTCCAGAAAATTAGTTCAACTAATTGAAATGTGTAAACTGCATGAAAGCATTCTATTGGTTGTACACGTAAGCGATCGAATGTATACATATAATGCAAGGATATCTAATCAGCGAGATATACTATTCTCCAGTGCTCTCATATTTCTCGAAAAGAATATGAATTCAAAACACTCCATATAGTGATTTTGAAAATCATCGCCTTTTCGACATAAAGTACGAACGTGGTCCGAAAAGTTTTGGAGGCTCCTCAAAATTACTATTTGATAGTCTTTCAAGTTTAATGTTGTGTAAAGTATATGATGAAACAAGTACGCTTTGTGGCATGAAACTATTTATGAAGTGAATCGAAGAATTATGCAGTGTATTAGTAACAAGTTGTTTTATGAAATATTAAATATTCTAATGCTGGAGAAGTTTTCTTTCTTTAAGAAGATGAGAAACAAGATAGGGACCCTATTCTTGAACTATTCGACATTTTCATCGAGAATGAAGTGCCTGGGAGCATCTATTATTTGGTTAGAAGGCATAATAAAAAAGTTATGGAAATATGTAGCAGAAACAGTAGTATAACAAGCCGCAAGTTGAAACTTGCAATTTGCTTCCTCCGAATTGTAAGTAGTGTACGAAGTCCCTATATGAGGAAGCATTTTCATTTTTTTAATCTTTGGCTTCCTCATATAGGGACGTTGTACACTACTTACGATTCAGAGGAAGCAAATTACAAGTTTGAACTTTCGGCTTGTTTAACATGAGTCCCCATGTCTCTCACAACTTGGGGTGTTTCATTTAACGTGAGTCCCCTTACCTCTCACAAATTGGGGTACTTTTTTAACGCGAGTCCCCTTGCCTCTCATAACTTGGGGTGCTTCATTTAACGCGAGTCCCTTTGCCTCTCACAACTTCAGGTGCTTCATTTAACGTGAGTTCCCTTGCCTCTCACAACTTATTAAATACCTTGCATAGGGAATGGTAATAACGCATTTTGATTTATAATTATCATAAAATGTCTTCGCATTTGGTCTATGTCAGTTAAATATTTTATGCTAGCTGGATTTTGTCCTAAAGCTATAGAGATAGCAAATGCTGCGGCAAACAAACCACACGAGTTCGAGACAATATTATTTAGCGTAAGATTTGGATATCGCCGTACAATATACTTTCGTTCATCCATTGCAAGATCCTTGTATGAATGTTTGTCATAGTATAAGCTATCATAAATATGCAAACTTATACCGTCGTAATAAATATAATGCCAATGTGCTGTGTTATTTCCTCCTATAATCTGAATATCTTGAGTAAAAATTGGGCCAATCCAATGTAAAGTAGTATAAGTTGGGGAGTTCTGGATACAGATTCCTGCACCGACCTATACCGACATTCCAGAGCCTTCGAAGGTGGGTGTCCGTGCTAAGTTACCGTCGTGAGCTCTACGATTTCTGGAAGTGACGGCATCAGAACTACACTCGCGGATACCAAAGATTGCTGCTTTGCAATAGCTTCCCACAAATTCCGCGCTTATCAATTGTTTCGGTTTTCATCTGGCTGAATGCGTATCCCGAAACAATTGCCGATCGCGCGTTGCACGTGTAGCTGCTGCGCCAGTCTAAGTCACGCCCATGCCCATAGTGGTAGTTTGTCAGCGAATCCTACGACGCTCGCTCGGGCTATGAAATAATTGCTAAGCACGGAATTTGTGGGAAGCTATTGCAAAGCAGCTATCTTCGGCATCCGCGAGTGTACTTCCCACCACGCTGCTATAATCCGCGCAAATCCTTCGTTCTGATTGGTCCCACTTAAATGCTTCTCATTTAAAAACTATTGCGAATTTTGGCAAACGGTTTGCGCAAACTGACAGTTCGCATAGCAATAAGGTTTTTGACATATTTCAACAGTCAGGTTACTAAAATAATTAATTAATATTATTATGACAAAATGTAATATCAATTAAGATTTTTTGTCACAACAGATTGCAATTAAAACAATGTAAAGTTCAAAATATTCATAATTTTGATATTTCCAAGTAATGATTACAATTGCAATTCTGCAATACAATGTTGCAACAAATTTAAAAATCAATTGAAATGTTTTTATAGCGAAAAAGTACAGCAAAAAAATCTGTTGTGAAAATAAATCTTAACTGATATTAAATTTTGTTATTACAATATTAATTAATAATTTCAGTAACGTAACTATTGAAATATTTCAAAAACCTTACTGCTATGCGAACTGTCAGTTTGCGCTTATGGAAATCGGCTACAGTCACATGTCATTTTTTAAAGAGGCCACACTGCCCTGTCTGCCACTTGCGGGCAACTTCTGCTGGTGCGTTTCTACTGACTAACCCTGTATATTGGTTCATGAGATATTTTCTTCCAAACACAGGTATAAGAGTTGATACGGGTGAAGGGTCTCTGCGATCCGTGCCCTGTACAGCCGGTTGCCTGTACTTGGCGCGTGATTCGACCGAGTCTCTTATCCTAATAAAGTGACATACGATAAATATATTGAACTATTTCATCAGATCACCAAATTCCCCTAAATTTCATGTAGAATTTGTTATACATATATAATTCGTCATTCGATGTCTTTCAATATACGTTTCAACAAAGAAATACAAAAACATTTTCCTTACAACATATTTCCTGTTTGAAATACATTGTGTGCCGAATTAGCAGAAAGAGCGTCTAATGGGATGAAATGTATCCGTTTGCAAAGTCAATAATTATTATATTTTGAAGTCATAAAAGATTTTTAAACTATGTAAAACTTTAGCTAAGATATATCTTTATTATTATGAGCAAGTGGGAACACGGTTTATTGATTATTTATTTTTAAATTGAATATTTTCCTTAGGTGCACCAGATCAATAATTACTGATAATTTAAAATAAACCGATTATATAGTAAAAAAACTGACTTCAATTTCTGAAAAGCAATGCTATCAACACATTTTTGAGTAAAAGAAATTTGAATTATATAATTCTTTGATTGTTTATAGAGTTATACCTGAACAAGAAATAAATGCAACGGAACGAGATCAATTTTGGCAACGAGAAGAAATAGAGGAAAGAAAAAGACTGGAGCAGGAACGTTGTCGAGCGGAACAGGAACGTGGAAATATTGAGCGAGAGATTTGGTTACGTGGAGATAAGAAAAATCAGCTTACAGAACAACAGCAACTAGTAAGAAATAATATAAGTAGATATATTCACTATGCTTTTTATATTTATTTTATTTATTTATTTATTGAACCAGTTTAAAATTACAAATTTACATCTGTACAATCCTATAGAGGTAATACAATTACCTGTACATAGGCTTGGCTTACTTAATACTATCTACAGCTGACTTAACTTAAGGATTTCGTCCATTTATTTCGCAGTTGCATATTTATTACTCATCGCGTGTATAATATGTATGCTCATGAGTCTGTATAATTGAATATACAGTTTCAGAGTACTTGTAATATATATCTTAAAATTATTGCACTATATAACATTAGATTAGTGACTTGTAGTCATATCAGTATGATAGCTACAGGATCTTATCCAAGTTTTTAGCTTAATCTTAATGGTACTTATATTCATAGTCATAGTTTTGAGTTCTTTCGGCAGTACATTGTATGCTCTTACTGCTACAATATAGCTATTTTTATTGCTTACAGTTTTAGTTATTTTCGGCATCTGTAAATTCTTATTTCGAGTTATGCTGTCTGAATTTATATATTTGTTTTTTAACTCACCATAGTGGTGTAATAATGAGTTATAGACAAATAACTGCTTAAGATTTAATGGATAATTTTGTGTTACAAAAGCGTTTTTATTGATGATTTTCAGGATTCTATTCTGTAGCTTTTGAAGCAAATTCAGACTACTTTTATATGCACCTCCCCATGCTATTATTCCATAGTTGATATAACTGTGGAAAAATGCGTAATATATGATCATTAACGTTTTTGACGGCATTATTTTCGAAATTTTCGCGAAGATGAAAACTAGGTATTTTGTTTTTTGTATAATATTTTCAACATGTTTGTCCCATTTCAAATTAAAGTCAAATATTTTTCCCAGATATTTCCAACTATCTACTCTGTTTAATGGTTGTAAACCTATTTTTATGTCTAGACTTTTGAGAACACTATCTACATAGCTTCCAAATGTTATATACACGGTTTTTTCAACATTCAATGATAATTTATTTAATGCAAGTCAGGAGGCAACTTTCTCTAAATGTGCATTCATCTTAACTTGAGCAGTTATCCAAGTATTCTCAGAGGAAAGAATAACCGTGTCATCCGCATATGATAGAATAGAATCATCCGGCATGCTTTTTAGCAAATCGTTGACATAAAGAATAAAAAGTAAAGGTCCTAGGATTGTTCCCTGAGGTACACCTGTAGTTACTTGATTATTGTTACTAATACAACCGTTAACTCTTACTCTTTGTTTCCTACCTGTAAGGTAACTTTTTAGCAGTTCATATGCATTACCTCTAATTCCATATCTGTACAGTTTTTCTAACAAAATTTCATGATTGACAGTATCAAAAGCCTTATATTACATAAAAGTATATTACCCTATATACATTAGTATATTAATATTCTGTCCATTGTCCATTCCTAATATCTTTCATAAATGTTCTTAGTCATCTTCTGTGTTCTCTCCCTTGTATCTTTTGTTTCTAATTGTGGGCCGATTTGTCTGCAATGTTCTCTCCTTTCTTTCCTTTGGCGTCTTATTTTCGTTGCTTATTTCTCCTCTT
Source organism: Cephus cinctus (assembly GCF_000341935.2). NCBI lineage: Eukaryota > Metazoa > Arthropoda > Insecta > Hymenoptera > Cephidae > Cephus > Cephus cinctus. The sequence goes on along the minus strand of NW_014333037.1, from coordinate 84,416 downwards.
CTGGACAACTCCATTTCTCGTTTCTCATTTCTTCTACTTTCATTTTTCTTTATCAATTTTTCTCCCACATTTCTTCATCATCCCCCCTCCCCCCTTCATATGTGTTCCATAGCTGCCGTTTCTCTTCTTTTTCCTCTATCTTTGATGTATTATTGCTTTTCTATGCCGTCCTTTTGTATTCAGGATTTCCCATAACGAAGTGAGCTCAGTGGTAAGGTCGTATTCTTTGAACGATTTAAAGAAAAAGTTCATAAGTGAATTTCATTGTGAAACCTTATTAACCCGTAGACTCCTGGGACCGCACAATGTGTGGATCTCAATTTCTGTGTCAGTTATCCAGATCTGTATAGTGTATAGTATACCGATCTGTACACTGAACCTCAATAATGGTGACAACGGTGGACGCGGTGCGGTTAGGTAAGAGAGGAGATTGGACGGCGCCTGCTCACGTATCTTGACCTGTGCGTGCAACACAGAAAGCACTACGGTGCGAGCGAAATGCCAGAGTGTCGCTCGGCGCGTCCTTGTTGCACAGCACGAGTGTAAGCGAGACGGCAACATGGTCCTTTATGCGCAATATGGAACGTGGTGGGGGACTGCTCGTGTCCGGACGCACGCTCTTGGTCTCTCTCTTAGACTAACGCTCTATGACGAGGACAGCTAGTACCCCGATAAGAAAAACGAGAAGAATCTACGCGACTTTCAGTAGTGGGAATAAGATAGAAAACGAAAAACCTTTTAACTAGAAGATACAATGTAAGTCGTAAAACCAGCGACAATTTATAAAACCTCTGGTTTCACTCTAAAGCGGCAGATGTTATGCCCCTCTATTATAACATAACCATTAAGGAACCGTTATACCCTCGAAATTCCCTACCTTTTCCTATCATAAAACTATCTATAATCCCAAAAACATACAAACCCTTGTTTCCTGCATTTTTAAAATAGGAGTTTCCCAATTACACAAAAAACCCTCCCTTTCTGTCAAAAATTCCTCGTTCCCGTTAGACTAAGTTTATCTTACTAGAAAACATAGCATCTATTTACAGTTTCAGTCGAGCATTTGTAAGAGAAGGTCCTCTAGAGAGTAAAATAAAAGATTGTATGTTCTATACTGGTTCTTTAATTAACAAAATCCGTTCGTGAAGTCATAACGGCAGAATCTTGTATGTCGCATTGAATCTATAACGATATAGTTCGCCACGGCATAACAACACATATTCATTTTTTGAAAACTTTCGGAGCAAGTGCCCACAATTTTCAAGTTTCCCTGAACTCAGAGGGAATTAAGTTGTTGGATGTGAATTTATCCTTTTTAAAAAGGTTACAAACATAAACTTAACTCTAAATGAATATTAAATAAGAGCGATGCTACTCGATTCAGCTGTCAATTCTCACTGGCTTGCTCTCGATCGTTCTGTATAAAGAAACCTCGGTTTCCGGTGTCCGTTGTCTTTATATCTTGTCGGTAAGACTCCTGTAGTCATCATAACTAGGACCAATATCGGCCATGTTTTTTAGTACGCGCTCCCCAATAAGGGAGCAAAAGGCTCATCATACTCCCCACACAGCACAGAAATATTTTGTCAACATTGCCAAAAGTTGAAATAATGCAATATTACCGGAAATATATTGAAAATTGTTTAAATATTTCTGGAATGTTGCAGGAACCTTGCAATATCCGCTCAGCATGTTGCAATCACAATATTGCTATAATATTGCCGGTCAATATTTTGGAAATATCAATGCATAATATTAATAAAATATAACTCAGATAGATAACTGAGACATAATATAACTGAGAATAAATCCCAATGCCAGCAATGTATCGTGGGTTTCTTTGGGCAGGTTGCCTATACCTCCTTAAATATTACCTCGGTTGTATTTTTAAATACTCTATACAAATGCAATAATTTCACATGTAATTTTTA
>NW_014333037.1:75048-82432 GCF_000341935.2 Cephus cinctus | reverse complement strand
GAAATATATTGAAAATTGTTTAAATATTTCTGGAATGTTGCAGGAACCTTGCAATATCCGCTCAGCATGTTGCAATCACAATATTGCTATAATATTGCCGGTCAATATTTTGGAAATATCAATGCATAATATTAATAAAATATAACTCAGATAGATAACTGAGAAATAATATAACTGAGAATAAATTCCAATGCCAGCAATGTATCGTGGGTTTCTTTGGGCAGGTTGCCTATACCTCCTTAAATATTACCTCGGTTGTATTTTTAAATACTCTATACAAATGCAATAATTTCACATGTAATTTTTACATGCAGAATACAAAAGTATATATCGACGGGGAAGACGAAAACCGAATAATCGACGGATTAATTATTTACCCGGTCCTACGTTTTTTCATGCGAGTTGCCTTGGCCACCTAGCGGCGCGGCAGCGAACTAGTGTTCGCTCGGATACTCCGAGTCTGGTTAGGGACTCTTGTCACAGATTTCAGCAATATATCAGTAAGTTTTATTTATTATATTGCCCTGAAATATTGTGCAATATTTGACATAAAGACATCAACAACATTGCTGTCGCAATGAAATATTCGAATATTGTTGTAATGTTTTCGAAATATAGTGTGCCGTGTGGGTCAGTTACTCAGTAACCTTCAACGTAGTTTGAGACACAAACTACGTTAAACCCTTGCTGCTCTTCTAAATTATATGAAAAAATCATCGGTTGGCTTTGCAATTTTTCGTTTTTATTCCTTCCGAGGAAAATATATATTTGAATTTATTTTGAAGTCTCGAATAGTAGGTTAACATTAAACATAGCTTAGCCAATCAAATTACAACACATGTATTATTTTTTTGTATTAACGAAACATGGTGGGAAATATTTTGTATCGATTATAATTTTAGATAATATTTTCTAATTTCCTTTTCGTGATGCTCCATTAAAATCAAAGTATCACATGAACCATTATTGGGCTTCGAAGTAACGATTAATGAAAAATTGCAGGAATCTTTGCTACGATTGATAACAACCATATACCCCCTTTGTTTGCTGTCCGCCGTTATAGCGATTAAAAGTAAACTAAAAAAGCCGCAAGTTGAAACTTGCAATTTGCTTGCTCCGAATTGTAGATAGTGTACATTTCATTTTTTTGTAATCTTTGGCTTTCATCATCGACGATTCAGAGGAAGCAAATTGCAGAATTTAAATCCTTGGCTTCCTTATGTAAGGACTTCAAAATTCAAAAACTTGAATATGTGTAGAATCAGATCCGTTTTGCCGATTTCTGCCAAATTTGATACATATCACGGCTGAATGATGTTCTATACTTTTGCAAAGTTGGAGACCAATCGGTCATAGTTGACGGGAGTTATATTGATAAACTTGATTTTTCGAAAAATTCAAAATATCAAAATCAAAGCTTCTCGATGGATTCGGCCCAAATGTAATATGAATCAACCTTGGATACAAATCTCTCAGTCAAGAACTATTTAGATGTGTACCGCAAAATTTGCGATCGCTAGAGTAATAACGTCCTTTTTTTAGGAATTTGAAAACGACATAAAATTCGAGACGCAGCTTCAATCATGACGAAAAATATAGTCAATGAAGGGATTATAGAGCTGCACATGCAATTCTTGAGTTATACACGTTTGAATTTTGCGAGGCTATTACACACACGCACGCCCGCACGCACACACACATACACACACACGACGTTTCTCGAAACTTTGGCACATTTTGAACATGGTGACATGAAGATCTGGAAAACAATTTTCCACGGTCACATAGCCTCCTCTATGAGAAAGGAAAATTTGTCGATCTAGTTACAATCATCTGCTTCTTTTGCATTTTACTCGTCACAAGACATTACAATCTTTGCTCCTCTATTTCAATAACTATTATACAATATGTTCATTTACTTATAATAATGTTTATTCTTTTTCGATTTTTTTTTTGTTTGTAACTGCATTCAAAATATTTGTCTAATTTGAACGTTTTTAATTAATCAGGTATCAGTCAAAGAAAGCATAGTGGAAAAGGAGAAAGAAGCTGATCAACGTGCTCAGGAGATTAAGAATTTGCGTTACCAGCAACTGCTCATCCACCGTGGAAGTAGTGACTCTGACGAGGAGCGCAAGTCACGAAGCGAAGAATTAAGAAAACAGCGAAGTAAAGAAACGCAGCAATTGATAGCGCAGCGCACAATAAATGCTCGGGCGATCTTCGAACAGAATACAGCAGCAGGACAAATGAAGCATGGATCAACAAATTTCTTACAACAAAAAACGACATTGAAAACTAGTCCTATGGAAAATGCGAAAAAAGTGTTTGAACAAAACCTGCAAATGGATCAACTAACTATTAAGGATGACAAGTCTGAAATAAGATCTGAGGTTAATAATGCCGATATTGAAAAATTTGATGAAATGTCGCATATTCAGGTGAAGTCATCTGAGGGAGCTTGTTTAACGACTCCAAAAGTTGAAGCAGTAGCGAGTAATCAGCCTGAGACACTGGGAACAACCCTTCAGGAAAATCAATTAATTAATGAAAGCAACACGGAAAATGAATTGTATAGTCAATTAGATGGCGCGTCATATTTGTATTTCGATCCAAATAATGAAGGCATGAGAGCCAGAGCTCTATACGATTATCAGGCAGCAGATGATACGGAAATAACATTCGATCCTGGTGACATAATTACTCATATTGATGCAATTGACGAGGGTTGGTGGCAAGGTCTTGCGCCGGATGGAACTTATGGTCTTTTCCCGGCCAATTATGTTGAGGTTATTAATTACCAAACTACATGATGCAGGGATCTTAATAATATATTCATAACTATCATGAAAATATTTGAATGTTCTCTGGCTATTGAACAATGACGAGAATAAGTATTATTTGGCAGCGTGAGTTAATTTATTCGTTAAATTGTTTTTTGTCTATTAAATTTTATAGGTTTTTGTAATTAGAGTTATGATTTCTAACCACGTACTGCGCTCTATATACTAAATAAGATTGTATCTGTTTACTTCAATAATACTTGACTTATTGCGACATCTCCGTTGCGTACATTACGAAGATGAAAATAATATTTTCATTATAAAACTCTAACGGAACAAAAATAACCGGACTGTAAGTGTGAATTCTGAGTGAATGAAACACGAGAAGAATGTTCATCCGATTTATGTGCATTATGTTATTAACTCCCTGACTGTTTATGATGGACAAATCCGCCAAAACAAGTGGCCAAGAATGCTCATGACGAAAATATTCATATCAAACGATTTTTCGGAAATTGAGTCCACCATACTGGATCGGTTATCTTAAATTCGAAAATTTCAATTATGAAGTCAAAATCAGTGGCTTCGAAAACTTCTAAATACAAATTTTTACGCGTTAGAATTACTTTTCGGATTTTATCCGCTATTTACAATCTTTTCTTTTTGGCCCCAGATTCGGATTTAGCGATTCAAAAAACCCCAGAATCTAGTCTTTCTATAGTTTTGATAACTTGTACATTGAGAGCATTTTTGGTTTTAAAAGCATTTTTATCACAAAACAGTAAAGTGGTTAAAGGGGAACAGGTCACACTTCTACCTCATTACAGATTATTTTTCCGTAATATCGTATGTTCAGCACTTAGGGCTCAGATTCTAAGTTCTGTAACGATAATTGCGAAAGAATTTTTTCTTACGCCCATTGAGCACCATTGAGATACAATGTCACATATGTTATTAGTGCAAAATGTTTATCATAGCTTGCATCAATACCCTTAACTACGTCATGTTTCTTTCCACGGTTTACCGTTTAGTTGGAGTTCGGCGAATATCACGGTTTACTCTTAGACTCTCATGTTTATAATTAAAATTATTATAAATACAGGGTGACAAATGGGAAGGTGTCACAACTAATTGATTACCATTTTTGAACGGGTATAGGAATGAAAAAACGAAATAATGGTTAAATAGTAGAAACTTTGAGGTTTTTTAAGGAACACAATTGCATGATTTTAAAAGCTTTATATATTTTAGAAACTAATATTTTTAAAATACCGAAAATTCGTAATGAGCAAAACACTTAATAGTATAAGTTTTCGAAATGTGCACCATCTGAATTGGCACAGCAATCGAGCCTTTTTTAAAACACTAAAACTGAATAGCCGCTTTGAGTTGCTCTAGGTTTTTGAATTTTCGGTATTTTTAAGATGTTCGTTTCTAAAATGTATACCACTTTTAAAATTATGCAATTATGTTCCTTAATAAAACTTCAAAGTTTCTACTATTTAACCATCATTTCGTTTTTTTGATTCCTGTACTTGTTAAAAAAAAGTAGTCAGTTTTCACACTTTCCCATTTGTCACCATGTACATTTGGAAATCGGTTCTCAGTACTACGAGATTACTTTTGTTTCTCCCAGATGTATACAGATAAATAAGAATACGACGTCACTCGCAGTAGTATCGTGAATTTCGGAACAGTCCACTATGATGCGGGATGTTGTAGGAAGTGAGTAATACTGGATAGATATCAGATACAGAAACAGAACAATCATGTTTAACGTATACTGGTCAGTGTCATCATATATCTGGTAATGTTTATCGTCTCTCTGATTATTACGGTTTTCAGAATCATCTGAAAATATTTCCTTATTTCATAGCCGGTTTTTATGTGTTATTCTCTACAAAACAAATCCCTTGATACTTATATCGTATTTGGCTTTTTAGAATATTTTTCGAGTCTGTTTATGTTTAATTATGTCATCAAACTTTCAGTATTCAAAATTATAATTAGTTTTAGCTTTTATAATTTCTAGCGTACAAATTTGTTAAAAACATTTTAATTTAAGATTTTAATTAAATATTTTATTTTTTTGAATTATATTGTAATATTTAACTAAATATACACCATGAAAGATTTTTATTCAAAGTCAGTAGTTCGTGTTATATGATTTTGTCTGAATAAATATTATAGAACTCAATAAAATTTAATATTGAAAATTAGTTAATATGCTGCACTCCAGATCTTTAATCCTTTAAAACTTACTTAAGGCCATTCTACAATGCAATATAATAACACGTAACACGTAAGAAATAAGCAATAAGATCTTCAATTGATATTTACCTAATTCCATTGGATCCTCCAATCAAGAAGAAGAAAATTGTTTTTAAAACCGAGCGTTTACTAAGTCTCTACGATTTTGGTGACGTCTTGGACATAACAACGATACGGAAGCGGTTGCTGGGGTCGTTAACGATTTAACGGAGCACGAAACGTCATTGTCAAATGTCATTACCTGTCACCTGTCATTATCTGTCAATACATAAATTTAAAAAAAAATGTGTATGCATTTATTCATATAGATAAGTAAATAATTACTTCATTTTTAAAGTCACGATGACTTTTATCGTAGAGAAATTTCATTTCTCTAACGATATTGATAATGATCTCGTCTATGTTCGCCATAATGACAGGTGATGACGGGGCATGCTTGATGCTACTCATCACGTTCCGTGCTCCGTGAAATCCTTAACGACCCTAGCAACCGCTTCCGTATTGTTGCTATGTCCAAGACGTCACCAAAATCGTAGAGACTTAGTAAACGCTCGGTTTTAAAAACAATTTTCTTCTTCTTGATTGGAGGATCCAATGGAATTAGGTAAATATCAATTGAAGATCTTATTGCTTATTTCTTACGTGTTACGTGTTATTATATTGCATTGTAGAATGGCCTTTAAAGGGACCTTCCGGTCAAAATGGCGAAGAAATAAATGATTTTTGTGATTGTTTTAACGAAAACTGTAAGTTGTGAAACTTTTTAAAACTTGTTTAAACACTATTAAAGTCCACAAAAATATTATTTCTTTTTATCGTCACGTCCCGTTGCAATTAGAAGATAGTTTTAAAATCGACGATTCAAAATTGATAGGGCAAGTTTGTGGGTGCAATAATTTGTATTCTACACAACTGATGCAAAAGACTAAACTTTTATTTCGAACCATACGAACCACTATCGCACTAATCAAGAAAAGCGTTAAAATAATGAAAATTGTGATATCCACACAGGTTTTAATAAGATTGTTAAAAAATTAAATAACATTCATTTAGTTAAAGCCGTCTGAATAGTTTGTTTCAAAATAAATAAAAACTTTTCAACCCCAATCGGGATTAGGGTTTTTTATATTTCATTATTTTGTATAATATTTTTTCGACACCTTTGAAGCGTAAACTTGGGTCTTTCACGTTCATCACAATTTTCAGATATTGAAAAATGATACAAATTTGGTAAAAATTCGTAAGATACGTTCAAACCTTCTACTAGAAGTATTCAAAGATACTTTTCCAGAATTATTTATTCGAATCAAGAGACTCGGGCGAGTCTCGCGCTAAATACAGGCAACCGGCTGTACAGGGCACACCTCGCAGAGACTCTTTACTTGAGTCAGCTCTTATACCTGTGTTTGGAACGAAATATCTTAATAACCACTATACATGAGAAAAAGTTATTGATTCATTCACTATAGAAATTAAGGGTTCTGAATTGATTGCCACCACGTTCAATAAGATTTGTGTACGAGATCAGGGCGTATTGAGATGGCGAGCGAGATGATTTTATTTCAGTTCCGTCGTCGTCGTCGTCTTCGCACGTCCATCGCATTTTTTACACGACAGATGGCGCTGACTGCTTTACCTTCTTTACCTATTTGTACTCTGTATGGTGTTAGTAATTTACGAATACACGACACAATCAAATACACTTTATATGTGAAGCTACCGTTCATACCGAATTTCCAGTTAGTATAAGGGTGCTTTCACAACAGTATAGAATTATTAAGTTTTTAATAGCATTCATGTGTGATACAGGATGTCCAGGTGTTCCACTCCGTAGTTTCTTGTATCCAGGTACTGGATGTGGAAGTCCAGGGTGTCCAGGTGTTCCGCTCCGTAGTTTCTTGTATCTAGGTACTGGATATGAAAGTTCAGGGTGTCCAGGTGTTCCGCTCCGTAGTTTCCTGTGTCTAGATGTCGCATGTAAAAGTTCAGGGTGTTCAGGTATTCCTTTCCGTAGTTTTCTGTGTCCAAGTGTTGGATGTGGAAGTCCAGGGTGTCCAGGTGTTCCGCTCCGTAGTTTCTTGTATCTAGGTACTGGATATGAAAGTTCAGGGTGTCCAGGTGTTCCGCTCCGTAGTTTCCTGTGTCTAGATGTCGCATGTAAAAGTTCAGGGTGTTCAGGTATTCCTTTCCGTAGTTTTCTGTGTCCAAGTGTTGGATGTGGAAGTCCAGGGTGTCCAGGTGTTCCGCTCCGTAGTTTCTTGTATCTAGGTGTCGGGCGTGGAAGTCCAGGGCGTCCAGGTGTTCCGCTCCGTAGTTTCTTGTATCTAGGT
>NW_014333037.1:58171-74322 GCF_000341935.2 Cephus cinctus | reverse complement strand
ATATGATCTAGCACTGGCCCATCATTTTAATTGTATTTTCAAAATTTCCTGTAACGTTTTCACTACTCTTTTACATTACTACTGCTTCCCGTAGTTGATTATGATTTAATGGTCATTTAATAATTAATAAAACTTTAGGTGATTCCTTATCGAGTACTACTTGGCGGGTCCGTGCCAGGAATTCCAAAGTACTTACTTTGAACGTACTAATAGTATCCTAAAACTATATGTTTGTTATTAAGCTTTTACCGTGATTATTTTTGACGAGTTATTGTGAATGAGCTGTATATAGAAAGTTGACATTGGTTTTGAGTTTGATGACTGGCATAATGAACGCGAATTTATGTCAAGAAATGCACAAACCCGCCAAGTAGTACTCGATAAGGAATCGCCTAAAGTTTTATTAATTATTAAATGACCATTAAATCATAATCAACTACGGGAAGCAGTAGTAATGTAAAAGAGTAGTGAGAAACGTTATAAGAAATTTTGAAAATACAATTAAAATGATGGGCCAGTGCTAGATCATATAATAGGCAAACATTTAGTGACTTCAGAAAGAAGTAGAAAAGTAGTAGTAGTTTCTTTTCTATCAGAAATCTGTCACCAACAAGTATTACGCAACTTGGCGTGGGCGATGAAAACGTTACACGTATCTATTTTTTCTCTCAGACCCCATATTATATCAGTATTAAATACGTTCAATGCTTCTCTAGCTTGATTTTACAATTAATGTTATTATTGCAAGACTAAAGATATTTGCAATAAAGTTTCCAGAAATATTATTTACCAAGATTTATTTCCAATATAAACAATGAAGTAAGATATTTCATTATCAATGGGTACAGCGTTATCTGAATGCGCCGATGAAATACTCATTTCTTGAGGAAGGAGTGTTCAGGAGAAGAAGAGGTTTGGGAATATGATGGCAGCGTACGCTGATAGTCAGGAAAAGGAATGGACTTCCACGAGAAATCTGAGAATTGAAATAACAATTATAACATTATCACTGAATGTCTACAGTAAAAGTTGTTAGATGTGGTTAAACTATGCAGTTTTTAATTACGCGTTTCACGGCAAATTACGATTAGATTTAAGAAGGATAAATTCAGTCTGCTGGATGGATCTAAAACTGATCTACATTGATCTTTCGCGTACAGTGATTATGACTTGAATCGATAGTCTATAAATGATCTGCAATGCTCTATTTTCGTAATGCACAAATAACATCATATTCAGATTAATTTTGAGCCCAAGCCGCCATTAATTTTACGGAAAAAATCCTTTTCAGTTTAAATTAATCGGAAGGAGAAATCCATGAAAATTGGCTGAAACAGGTACACGGGCATCCAGGAAAGGGAATAGACATCCTGGAAATAGATTTGTTATTAGCCATAGTTCTCGAGGTACAGATGTTCTTAGTTCATATCTTCGGAGTCCTGGAGTTCCTCGCCGTTCACTCCTCCGGAACTACGTTGGGCACTTTTATCGGGACACATCACATCACTTTTATCACATCTGGACACCCTGGACTTCCACATCCAATACCTACCTGGAAATAGATTTGTTATTAGCCATAGTTCTCGAGGTACAGATGTTCTTAGTTCATATCTTCGGAGTCCTGGAGTTCCTCGCCGTTCACTCCTCCGGAACTACGTTGGGCACTTTTATCGGGACACATCACATCACTTTTATCACATCTGGACACCCTGGACTTCCACATCCAATACCTAGAAACAGGAAACTGCGGAGCGGAATACCTGGACACCCTGGACTTCCACAGCATGCCACCTTGGTAAGCCAAAGTTCGAGCCTCTGCTCATGAACTTTTTTTTCATAAATTTTGTTATACATTTTACGTATGAATTTGTTTCAAATTAGAATAATAGTCATGAAAATATGTATTAGTGCAACAATTTTATTAATTTCATAATAACTATTGATTATATTAGTACCGTAGGTACTCGATAGTAACAATTTTTACTTCAGGCATTGTTCGAAATGCCCACCTTCGACCGCAATGCAAGCTCGTATTCTGATTAAAAAATTGCACTTCACGTTCTCGAGTATCTCGGGAGTGACGCTGGCAAAGGTTTCGTTTACCGGCTTCTTAAGTTTTCGACGGGGGAGCGGCCGTAGCCCAGTGGATAGCCCAGAGGATTCACGACCGAAAGGTTGGAGGTTCGCGCCCAGCTTCCAGCGGCATTCACCAATGGGTTTTCATATGAAAATTTAAGTAAGTATTTATACGGATTTCGCCCAACACTATTCGGATTCGGTGTATAAACTTTGTAGGTCCCCTCACGCTGAGTTGAATAAGGCCCGTCTCGCAAGGTACATCGCCATCTATTGTCGAACTTCCAACCTTGATTATTAGGACCAGTTATTGGCACATGTCCCCCATTGGGGATACAGCCATAAGGAAAGAAAGAAAGGAAGGAAGTTTTCGACGGATCCAACGGGATGTCGATAGACCTTTCTCCTTGATATACCCTCAAAGGAAGAAATCCAGCGGGTTTAGATCTGGAGATTTTGGAGGTCAAAGCACGGGACCACCGCGACCAATCAATCGGCGTGGAAATGCGTGGTCAAGCCATATTCGCACCGCTGCCAAGTAATGCACAGATGCGCCATCATGTTGCAGCCACGCTGTGGCTTCTTCATCCGCACTGTTACCGACAGCTCGAAGAAGTATTCTCAAATTGAGAATTAAAAAGCGTCGGTACGCAGAGCCGGTCAATGTGTTGGGGAGAATGTGAGGTCCAAACTAATAAAAAAAAAATATTATAGTCGCACCGGTAACTCGAAAACGAAGGTCATTTCTGATGAGATAAAACTAGTTTTTCAAATTTTTATGTCATAGAGTTTAAAATGTCTGAAATGTTCATAGAATCTCATTTTGAAAAAAATCTCTGCGCGCGCGCGCTTTTGTATGTGTGTGTGTGTGTGTGTGTGCAGATTTTGCAAATTTTTAGCCAGGAGGCTATTGTACTGATAGTGTTTAAGAATAAACTGTAAGTGTAAATAGTATGTACTCACAAGTTTATCGCCTTAATCCCGGCCCGGAGGTTTATCGAAAACCTCGACTGATGAGTTCGGTTTTGTACCAAGGCAAATGGATTTTCGCCACGCTTTTCGTACTGATGGAAGTTGTGCGTATTCCATGTAGTATCACGTCCAAAGTGTGATTCGTCCGTGAAAATGATTGAATCAATAAAACTTGGATTCCTATCGTGCATTTGTAGGACCCATTGGCAGAACTCCAATCGAGCCAGAAAATCATGATGATTAAGCGACTGCTCGCGTGTTAGATGGTACGCATGCATTCGACAACTTTTATAATGCGCTGCACGCATGCCTGTTCCAATCCATATAAACGAGCAATCTTCCTAACACTCGTATCCTTGTTTTGTCTTAATTCTTGTTGTACACGCCGAATATTACGTTCTGTTCGTCCTGTTCGCGGGCCCCCGCTACCATTTCTTTTTCGTACACGAACGAGCGTGCCTGTAGTACGTACGCGATTTATAAGGCGGTATATCACATCCTTCGTAGTCGTTCTTTCTACGCGGGCGTTTCTCCGACCTCTTCTAGAATTTCTCCCGTCCACTTCTTCATTATACGTCCTCGCGGCTGCCCGACCGTTTTCACCACAAATGAAGTATAATTGAAGCATGCGGTAATATTCCGTTATACTGAATTTAGCCATCACTATGAAAATTATGCGATATGTCAACGCGATTAGATCAGTGTGAATAAGAAACAAATGTACTGCCTATTTCAACATAAGACATAGCTGGACGTTGCTAGGGACGGTCTCCTCGGTAGTAGTAATAGATTCATTATAGCGAGACCTGGGGGCGTGGTTAAGTAGGGGTGGGGGTGAGTCCCAAAAATTTAGCGAATTAAATTTTTTCATTTTAAGCTCGACGCCCCAAAAATTTAGCGAATTAAATTTTTTCGTTTCAAACTCGATGCCCCAAAAATTTAGCGAATTAAATTTTTTCGTTTCAAACTCAACGCCCCACAAGTTTTACGACTGAAATTTTTCTGAATTTTTCTGACTGAATTTTTTTTGAAAAATTAAATTATTTACATAGTTTACTTAAGAACTACAGAAGAATTGAGATGTGTGGATATGAACTTTACAAAATTATTTTACAGAAACTTAAATTACACTTACAAACTAACCTGATTATATAAAAGATAATCGTACAGCGCAGAATTAAAGGCCGAAAGTGTCGTTTTCTCCCGAATATTATTAGGTATATGGTTCCATAACCTAATACGTGTTACGAACACCGATTTCTGATAGGTGCTAGTACGGCATAACGGGACTGCTAAGTCAAGTGGATTTGAGCGAGTACAAAGGGTGGACCCAGACCTAGATGCTCTACTAGAAATCTCATCAGCAACATAAACAGGCATTCCAGAAACGATGGCTTGGCGGATAAATATCGCAAGAAAGTAAAATCTACGCTGGCTGACCTTCAACCATTTTAGATCGGTGTAATACGGCGTGATATGTTCGGACTTACGTAAGCCATAGATATAGCGAACACATCCATTTAAGGCAGGCTGTAGACGAGCATCTTCTTCAGCCGTAATATCTGAGAGGACCAGTAAGCAATAATCAAATAGCGGAAGGACGAGAGATCTGACTAGTTCTATTTTGAGTGATCTAGTTAGGCCCTGTCCATTTAACCTCAACTAGTACATAGTCTTATAGACTTTGTTACAGGTAACAGTAACCTGTTCCCGCCAGCTTAGTGTTGGTGTAATGGTAATACCCAAACTCTTGATGCTGTTTGCACTTGGTAGTATGAAGGCACCATCCACATTGATGCTCGCAATGCTCCCAGAGTGAAGGGCATTTAAGTGTCTAGATGAGCCTAGTATCATTGCCTTGGTTTTTTTAGGATTTAAACGTACCTTATTTGATTTGGCCCATTCACATATTCACAATGAGCATATATTTGCAGATTGTCCGCGTACTTTATAATAGAGCTATGTCGTAATTGTTCATCAATATCAGCAATATATAGAGAAAAGAGCATAGGGCCCAAAACACTACCCTGGGGAACTCCAGAGGTAACAACCGACCAAGTAGAGGTGCCGCCAGAGGTACGCACCGCTTGTTCTCTACCCGTAATGTAGGACCAGAACCAAGTTAAGACAGGCTGGGAAAATTTGAGAATGCTAAGTTTATCGAGTAGACGACCATGGTCAACAGTGTCAAAAGCCTTAGAAAGATCAAAGAAGACGCAAATAGTTACCTTACGATCATCAATGGCTTTGCGGACATCGTCCGTCAGCTTAATTAGTGCATTCTGCGTCGATCCACCAGCAGCAAAGCCAAACTGGGTAAGATCACTAAAAAACCTACACGTTCCAGATATTCTATCATGTCTTTTCTGACGATCCGCTCAAAAACCTTTGAGAATTCACAGAGAATAGAGATTGGCCTATAATCCTTAGGTTGCGAGGGGTTAGGTGTCTTAAGCACTGGAGTAATTAAAGACCTCTTCCAAAACGTCGGAAAGGTTGATGCAGATAGTGACGAGTTGAAAATGTTCAAAAGTACTGGAGAAAGAGATACTACACAGTGTCTCAAAAAGAAACCAGAGAAGTCATCACAGCCAGATACGTAAGAATTAGGAAATTTGAGATTTAATATGAGTTTATCGAGTGTTAAATGTGAAAAATAAAATTTTGAATCGTCAAATACTTCAGCACGCAATAAAACCTCAGGATAGTGAGGAGAGGTAGAGGTAATTCCCGAGCAAAAATAGTTGTTCAATTCATTAGGTGACGCATGTATCTCCATAGAGCGCTGTGAGTTAGGCACAATACCAAGACGACGTAATTCTGGCCAGATTTGTTTAGAGCCTCTTAGATGCGCAAGTCGCATGGAACAGTATTCCGTCTTGGCACCTCGTATTAAAGTTTTTACCCGTTTTCGGAGACATCTATATTCCTCGCGATCGGTACTTGTTCGAGTACGTCTAGCTATGGCACGCAATCGGTTTCGAGACCTAATTAACTTCCTAAGATGTTCAGTTAGCCAGGCGCAGCATTTGAGGTTTATCTGATTCAGCCGTTTTACGCATACGCGATACTTCACAAATGTGTGAGTTATCAATGGAGATACCCAACGCAGTAAAATTGAATTATCTAGTTTAGGCACACCCGAGATGGTCAGATCCTTGCTATGCTTCTCGTATTCGAGAGCACGAATGCGCGCAGTGAGTGAATGAGTATCAGTCGGGGGAGCAACGGCCGCAGCAGATTGCTGAGACGTATTTAATTTGATCTCAGATATTTTACCTGCTAGCTCATTATAGTTGTCTGTGACACGAGCTTCAACATTCATCAGTCGCCCTGATAATTGTTCCTGACTACAAGTCAAGCCAGTCACAGACGCCTCTACGGAATTGATCTTGTCCGTTAATGTATTTAGTTTCTGAATACATCCGCGGACGTCCGTTTTTAGCTCATTCAAGCTAGCTAATTCCTTTTTTATAATAGGCATATCACGTAGAGTTTTATCTATACCATCAATTTTTGTAAAAAGTGCAACAACGAGTAAATTTAACGAAGAGAGTTGTTCACCGATGTTCGGAGTATTTGTATTTGTATTGGTATTTGTATTTATTCATTAAGTTTACATAGATATACATAGTTATTTCTAAAAACATCCATTATACATCCGTAAACCATGCAGAGGTAAACTGAGTTACCTGTTCGCAGAACTGAAACAATAAAGTCTTATAACTAATTACAACTAAAATTATATAACTTATGACCACGTCCGGGATTTATTAGTCCTCGAACGGGTCCAATACGATATTCTGTAAATCGGGCGGGCGGACGAAATAAAGGGGGACACGAGTTCAATAAAATAAAACAATATAATTGATGCAAAAAGAAAAAGATTACAAAACAAAAGAAAAGTGAAAAATACAATATTTGAGAGAAAAGAAGAAAAATAAAATAGATAACGCAACGAAAGAAATACCGATAATAAAATGCAATCTACAGGGAGGCGGTGTGGCTCACGCGGGAGCACGCTACTGACGGCTGTCAGTTGGGAACTAGGACAGGGGGGATTGGGTGGTGAGGGGAAACTTGCTGTCGATCAGCCGGTCTTCACAACAAACGGTGGGCGCCAGCTACAATGCGGTGTAGCACCGATCCGGGACCTTCGAAGGTCCTCGGATGTTTACAGTCTGTCTTCCAAATAATAACGGGCGCGACTAGCTAGGTGGAGAGGCAGGAGGGGTCTCAGGGGGAGGCTTCCCGATCGCAACGGCTTCTTAGATATTATCTCGATATTCCGATCTGTCCAAAAAGGGTTAAGAAACGCTGAGAGAAGTAGAAGGGAATGCGGACTCTTACGAGTAAACGCACGCAACGCAAACGATCGCAAAACACACACCACTCGACCTCGCGCCGTTACACGTGGGGACGGTTCGTAAAAGACAATGGCTAGTTATATTACAAGATAGAAAGGGCTAGAGAAAAGAAAAGGGGGGGGGGGGTGGAACGGGGAATCACTCAAACTTAAATCTACTCACTCTAATTTTCTCGCTCTCTCCTGGTCTTTCTCGCACACTTTCTCACGCTCTCACTTTTTATGTTCCTCACTCTATAAATCCACTCACTCTATTCTTATCACTCTCTCCTTGTATCTTTCTCACACACTTTCTCACGCTCTCACGTGTTATTTTCCGCACTCTATCTCTCTGCTTTCTCGCGGTCTGGCTCGAAGTAAAGTCCTCGTGGCGCGGGTCCCCGTTGCTTCTCTTGGGCTGCTACAGGGGCCTCGCTAGTTGGCTGGCGGCTGGAGTTCGGAGAGACTACGCGCTTCGGCATTGGTCGGCGGGTGTGGCATGGCAGGGTATTGGCGGTGTGGCGGGTGCTCGAACACGGTTGGCCGGTTCGTGGTCCTCGCTGCTCGCCGGGCAATATGGCGGCGCCCTGGGCCTGTCAGTCGCCTCGGTGTATCCGAGCGGTCGGGGGAAGGGGACCCTGCCGCTGGCTGCACGGGCTTAGTGACTACCCGTGCAGCGGGACTGCACCGGGGACATATGGCAGCGGTGGTGGCTGGCGGTCGTGCAGGCTGTCGTGGCTGAGTCCATCGGTCGGTTTCTTTCTTCCTGCCCATGCCATTCCCGCGTCCCGTTGCCTAGGCGACGCAGCCTCCCTCAGGCGGTCCACGGCGATCGGGCTATGCTGGCTGTCGGTCCTCGCTGTTCCCTCGCTGCTTCCAGCCAGTCTGTCTATGGGGGTGGGGGTGAAGAAGGGGGTTGGGAGGGGGGATGGATGGGATCTTATCACTAACTTACCCTATGCTTACTCTAGTTATTTCCGCGTGGTCACGGAGGTGAGTGTATCGTCTCTTGTATCTTACTCAATTACATGCAGATAAACAGGGACACAACGACGATACTCTTAGTGTTATTGGCCTAGTGAAAGCAGGTCTTGCGGGCTGGCTCGCGACGTCATCTGCGCTCCGTTTAAACGCGTTCTGATTGGTCGCATTATTGCAATTTCAACCTTCATTATCTCGAAATTTTGATATATGAAATAAAAAATGAAAATACACGTATTCATAACGAACACCCTGTATATTTAAAGTACCTATTTTTCTTTTTTTTTTGTTTCCTTCACCTCCATCTCCCCATATCTTGTCAATAATGGTAACGGGCGGGAGGACATAAAACATTAAGCGTATTCCTCTATACAGGGTTCAGGCTAATCATCGAAAATGGATCACACCAGACAGCTTTATAATATATTGTAGGTAATTCGGCTGGAAACAAGGAATCAAACTCTGAGGAAGTCTTCATAAGTAGAACGGTCTTTTTTATTCTTTCTTTTTTACAAGCACACTGTGTTCGAGCCCTAGCGTCTCTGCGGCGACTACTACTTTGTCTCCTCGCTTCCCCCTCCTATATCGAGACTTTTGCCCTACGCGCGAGAGCTAGGCAACGTTGCTGTGTTCTCGGAAATAGTCGACCGTTGCGCTTTGTTTACATTAAGATGCCTACAATATATAGCGTTTCTTACAAAAACACTGTGTTCTACTTCACCATGGTATACTTACCTCCTTAGGATAATTAAAAAATTACCGGCCGGTGGTCACTGCATAATTACTGACCGTGGTACGCCCCCTGGGGGACATGCAACGCTGCTACTACTGGGGGTTTCGGGCCTTAGGACCAGGGCCGCATAGTGTAAGGTGACCACATCCTTCAGGTTGGAGGGGAAAGCTGGCCACACGGGGAGTCGTCATAATGCTGTGTGAGGGGTTCAGAGTACGGTGCGCTCTAGAACTCATAGAGGCAGTGGTGGGGGTTTGTTGTGACGGCCACAAGTGGCCTGTATCTACTTATATTGTATAAAGCTAAATTTCATTGTAATATGCTTAGTCATATCGTTAATTCACATTAATACAAACTTGATGTGCAATGATATTGCATATTCAGCTCAATAAAACATAGTATAATTTGATCAAGAAATGAAGTGATAGATAACATTTTTATTTTCCTCAGTGTGGGTTTGTAATATATTAGAAAGTAAATGAAGAGTACTTTTTGTATACTTGGTCCATAATTTTGCCACCTCATCCTGTGATAGATTTCGTCGCGTTGAAATTGCACCACTCTGAAAGTATACGTTATAATTACGAGGGACAAGGCATGAAATGTGTTGGTAAATTATTGATTATTTTATTAAAAGAATCATAGGGGTTAGTTATGGATTTTGTTCTTTAATGTACTTACATGCCATTGTTCATTAGATTGATGTTAAACTGTTATATAATACACCCGTGGACTGCTGTTGGATTGTGTCCGGCTGGTAAAAATCCTTGCTGGCGGCATTAGTGGCGCCGCCCATGAAGGCGGCAGAATCAAATGTCAGGTATTGAAATAATTTTCATGCCGTTTTCGACACTTTTCACGTGCGATGTAGCACAGTGCTATAGTGATCAATAACGCTATTGTAATTCCCATTCCGATGCTGATCCAGATGATCTCTTCATTTATTCCACTATGGCTGCGTCCTGTAAATATTTGTAAGAAATATTTCATGTTACTACGTGTACAAATTAATTCTAGGCCTTTTTTGCATAATTTTAATATTTGTTTAAAAAAAAAGACAATTACCTAATCTTTTAAAACAATCCTATACTTTCTAAATATTTCCGCCATCTCTTAGGCAACTGTCGAATCTCACTTGAGAAAAACATATTTTTTTGTCTGAAGATTGAAATTGCCATCCTTAAACCTTTGGAAATACTTTTTACACATACTATAAAACACAGCATTTTCATATAAGGTAAAACAAATCAGTTCCTTCCTAGTATTAGTTCCTACATAGTATTTCTCTTTAGTTGGAACACGAAAAGGAGACAATGCTTAAAATGTTGCTTTTTGAATGATATCACATTCATTACTGTTTTTGATGTTATATCAGGAACATTGTCAACTATTATACCTCATTTTAAAGCTTAAACTTTACGTGGGAAGATATTTTAAAGCACCCGAAGTATATAGTACGTGTGTGTCTCATAGATGGGGCAACGCAACCATATAACAAATTCAAATTCCGCAATAACGTTCGCTCCGCGCATATAAAAGCTGAGCGGAACGGCGATAATCATTCATTCGATTACTACACTTTCTACAGTGAAACTCGAGACAGACTAATTCAGGATTTCAAAAGGAAAAGGTAAAGGAGTACTATGAACGGGTTAGTTAGAGTCATAGTGCCTCCAAATGATACCCACCAGCTAAAACTAGGACGAGAGGGATAGAAAGAGTGACGGGCATTGGAATAACCACCCGACCACCTTGCCTCTCAAGTCTTCCATACCAAACTACCTACAGATACTTTATCAGCGGGTAGATAGCACCACCATCAGCTGTACACGGCCTCCTAATCCAAAAAACTACTGAATCATGGGAAGACACTGGCGGACAACATAGCATTACTAAGCCATACTGAATCCTTTCTTAAAAGTGGGATTGGTGACCAATATCGCATTGTGAACCATATCTTCTCCAAATATCAGATGACTGTAAAATATTGGCAGGTAGCATTACACTTGCTCAACTATATGCCCAACAGGAACCATACCTAATATTAATCAGAACGATCCTTGGCAAATCATAAGGCGTGGCAAGCCATATGATCGGTTCGATAAATCCATGATCCACACCTCCACGAGGGACAAGGATAAAATCAAAGATTGAATTAAAACGAATGGTCTGAAATTTGACTCAGGGTAGCGTAAATAGCCATTCGTAACCAAATACACAGTTTCACCACCGCTCACTAAAGGTGACACCAGTGCCCAACGTGGGGCACAGGAAAAGGTAACAATAGATAGAAATTATTGCAAGATTAATGTTATGTAATACCGTTGTTTTAATATCGTTTCTGTTCTATGTACCATTTTTATCCAATTTTATTTACTAGGATTAATTCTAGAATGGTCCTGAATATTGAGTTAAATATCTTTTGACAATGTAGGACCATTGTCATTACTTCTTCATTGATACAATTTTCTTTCAATTAATGACCTTATTACTGAGCCATCTCTTACTCAATAGTACTTCTCAAAGTTCATTTTATAATAGACATTAGTATTGGAAAAATAACTTTATTCAATTATAGGCTTATTCTTATCATTTCATTATTCTGCCAAATTTGATTTCGAGGACCACAATATGAAACAAGCAATTTATCGTAGCCCATTGTAGATACTGTAATAAATTTTTATATGAATTTATATAAAATCACTTAACCGTAAAAATCGACGACGCATATGTTAAATATCCATACAAGATGATTTTCTTGTACGAAGCGACAGAATAATCGAATATCATTTTCTTGAAAACCACTGAGCTCTTATCAAGTCAGATCACACAGACGGACACGGACTACAATCATGGACATAATGTATCTCATGATTTACATAGAATTATTATGAATAGTATGTTCTGAATTATTCTGTTAAATTGGAATGCTTGACTCGTAACAACCATGTTCGTAATTCATATTACCATTGTAGTGGGAATTATAGATTCCAACTTTTCCCGCGACGCGGCCACCGACAGGCATTTTTGTTTTTCTGCTTCTTCTTTCTGAAAATAAACACAAGAGTTATTTGTTGCATTCACTTATTTATATTCAACATGAACTTGATGGCAAAAATCCATGGAAAGACGGATGGAATGTATTGCTATAGTATGCAGATTTTCATAACGTTACAACTCAAGTAGAGAATGCCAAGACTTGATGATTGGACTAAAGCTGCTTCCATCTTCGGCTCTAAAATCTTAAGCTTTAATCTTGTTAAATCTTGATTTAATAATTGTTCAAGATTTAGGTGTCAAACCCTAACCAAATCTTAATACCCATTTTTCATTCAAGCCTCGACCCAGGCTGTGACGTGCACGGCGTTATCACACGTCTAACAAAGTTAATCTCCCTCGCTACGTAAGTTCTTGACTGCCGTCCTATACAGGCCCGGTCCTTTGGATTGCCGTTAGGTGGAGGAATTGGTGTATGGTCTATTTAAAGCAAAGATGCAGTAATCCCAATGAAATGATTCGAATATATCGTTGCAACCGAATTTTGCTTAAGTGCTAGTTATTAAAATAGAAAATAAAGAAAGTGCCAAATGGTCTTACAGCTAGGTTAGAATGATCTCGTAATGCCGTGTCCACACTCACTCTTGCGTACTCACTCTCATACGTTTATTCGGCGTGCAACGTTAGACGCCCACGCTGCCTTGGTGTTGGCAATTCTTCTTCTCATGACTCGGGATCCTTCACTTTGGTAATCACTTAAACTACACGACAATATTGTTTGTCTCAAAAATCAGAATACTACTATCTAAACTCACATTGACTAATACGCTACGCGTGCAACTCGTAGGGTTCGATACGTCTTAATCGACTTACAAACGGCGATAGATAACAGTACGCGGAATTCCCGTGAGAATGATAGCCGCCGCGCGATGCAATTTGTGAGGAGCTATTCCAGCCCGAACTATGCGCTCTGGTGTATATCTAGAGACTAATTTGCCTTCCCTGCTCCATCCTACTTTCTGCTGAAAGTAGGTGGACAGGTAGGGGCAAATCTTACTAATTTAGCGGTTTTACCCGCTCGCGTGAATCCTGGAATTTTCAGTTCACACGTTTCGGCACGTTCTTGGTGCGATAAGACCGGAAGCTAGCTTCCTCACATATTGCTGGAGTCGGCATCTCCGAGATCGCGTGGTTTCTCTATTGCATATATGTGTGTGCGAGATCCAAGTTCAAAAAGGCACGGCACGTGACAAGGCCATCATTTTTAGGTCTATTTAGATCATTATTAGTTGACCACTCGTCCAAGTAGAAATCTCACTAGAAAATACTACGTAATTATTGACTAGTGATTTTCATCGAGAATATCTTAGTTATTCCTATTTTAGTATATAATTGTCAGATCTTAGTCGAAGACCAGACAAAAAAACAAAGTGGACATGTTTTCGCCAATGTTCTCGCCAATTTCCAACTAGTTTTATAATGTTTCTCAACATTATAAATAATTAGATTTAATTTTTATCATATTAGTGAAATAAAAAATACATATATTTTACCCAGAAATTAAATATACAAATTGGATTCAAATTTTAACCAAGAAATCTTTTATATAATCATTGCTTCCGTGTAATAATTCATATTTAATTAAATATAATAACTATTCATATACATGTTTCCTCATTCATACTCTACATATAATTATTTCTAACATTAAACATATCATATGGTACGGCGTATATGTATTTTTACAATCGAGTCTCGTCGGGAGATGTGAGACTGACCGGCGCACAACTTATGCGATTCCTTCGCGTTCCAGGCAACCCGGGGTTAACATATCCTAAACTCTAACTAACAATCCTGTTGTTAGGTGCCAGATTCCAAACGGGAACCACGGACAAATCGGTCATTCGTGCCTCTCTTGGCTAACCTTAGCTACGCGGAGGCGTCGAGGATCTTTGAAATCAAGGACAGCGCCAACAAAAATAATACATCGGCTTTTTGGGTCAACAATAACAAAATCAGTCTTTATTTCGTGCGTCAACTTTTAATGCGCCTACGCGTGTACAAAACTTTCAAACTCACCAATTTCGGAAATAAATAGCAAACGCAATAAGATCGCGACTAAAACACCAAAAATCGTTCACAAAAGTTGTGAGGGTCTAAAGCGCCAAAAATGATGTCATTTTTATTTCTAACTAGTGTCATACTAAATTTCTGTGAACAATTTTTACGATCTATTCCGCGCAGTCAAAGTTATACAAATCAATAAATACGGTCGTATAATCCGATATAATTTTCACATTCCCGAATTCAATAAATATTTTCGCACGATTCGATACAATTTCGACATTTCAAAATTCCATACATACTTTCGAACAATTCGCTATACTTTTCAAATACATACAATTTCAATACATCAGTCGATTCTACAATATAACGCGATCTAATCGCGACACTTCGAAAACACGACCTCGTTTCTTCAACCTCCTGATTCTCCTCAGACTTCAACCCCCGAAAAAACCGAAACGGCTCAAAAAGACGACTTGCGTTGTCGACAGTCCAGGCAAGAAGAAGGAATTAGCCTTCCTTTTTAATCGTAATCGGCAGCACCTAAGACCATCATCCATTCCCTTATTCGTAACCACTTCTAATTGGTCCTTCGGCCCCAATCAAAAATCGCCAATATGACACTATGCGCCAATATCAAAGTGTGTCTTCGCGACAATACATACAATTTGGGAACAGCGCTAACAGGCTGTTCCGCGATGAACTCCTGCGTCCCATAGGAATTCGCAACGGTTCACCAGGGGTCCCCGGATTCTCAGTTCGCGAGTCTTCGTTCCTGTTGTCGATAGCGGCGGGCTTCCTTCACGGGTTGTGGTGCGTTGGAGGTGCTCCGTCGTTCGTAGATCTCTGCTAGTTACTCGGTACGCGTAGACCAGTTCATGTAACTCGGGTGATATCGTGCATAGAGTTGATCCTAGTCGTGAGGTGATTGGTGCGGTAAGCAACAGCGCGCGCACCTAGGGCCCCGCTGGCACCCTGACGTCACTCAGCCTTTCGTCCTGGTTCCTCTTACGTTGATGATTCCTCGCTGGGTCTTCTCGAGATTTGGTAAGCCAGCGAATATAATATTCCCGGCATGGGACATAGTAAAAATAAAACAACAAAATCAGAAATAGCAAATTCATAACAGCGCGGGCCCTTGAGGTGGTGGGATCTTGCCTGGATTCATTTCTAATTTCGCGTTTTCCCTCGTACCACTACAGTTCCCACCGACGACCTGACGGAGTAAAATCTACCATGTCACAATGCATATAAATATAAAAGAGTATATATGATGTGCTTGGCTTATTTTCTTCCTCGAAGACCTTGTTATTTATGTCACGCTTTAGAATCGTCATATGGATTTTGAACATCCTCCGAGGTTTTGCTTCTATCGTGTTGTATGGTTTTTCGATTTCATTTCGTCCAGAGTAATTTATATATTGTGACGTACTGGGTGGTTATTTCCACCGAGGGTCTCTTAAACACGGCTATCGCGAAAGGGACGGAACACGAAAAGAAAGGGAACGCGGTATATATGTGACAAAATGTAATTAATAGACAATGCGGATAAAAAGATGAACAGAAAAGAAAATAAGCTCCAAAGATAACGGAAAAGAAAAGAAAAGAAAACACATCAGCGAATATTTAAAACACGCAATACTAAACTAGGCACGCAGTTAAAACAATACACTCGGGTGCTCGCTTGGGAGCATGCGGTGTCGGAGATCTTTAAACTGGTCATTGGGAAGGGGTGTAGGGGGACAGGGGGAGCAGGGAGGGCTTTCCGGTACGAAATATAACACAAAAATAAGAACTTGGGCGCCAGCTACTGTATCGGTGTACCATCGCCGAGTGACTCAGAAGGTCCTCGAATATTTACTTAAATTTGAAATTGTACAGCTAGCGGGGGAAGAGATGAGGGGTCTCAGGGAAGAAGGTTCCTGAACGCAAAATGACTTCTTACAAATTACCTCGGTTACAAAACTCAAAACGCAAAGGGGG
>NW_014333037.1:30137-58105 GCF_000341935.2 Cephus cinctus | reverse complement strand
GGGGGGGGGGGGTCCCAAAAAAGGGCGCAAGATACCAAAACTACGTCGCACGCAATATATCACGGGTCTCGAGCTTTTGGGCTGAAGGCCCGTCTGAAATACCAAAAAGAAGCTACGAAAAATGCCGGTTCATGTGGAGACGACTAGCTAAGACCAGAAGGGAAAACTACAAAAATCTACAGGTGCATCTAAAGGAAAAATCGCAACACGCTCTATCGTATTCTGTCTCGAGGTGATGATATGCAGATTTCTGCTCTTCGATGTTTCCCTCGATGGGCCTCGGGGATTGGTGGGATCACTGGGCCGGGAGGGTTACGCGCTCCGGCATTGGTTGGCAGTTCCGGCATCGCAGGGCATTGGTCGTTTCTGTTGCTGCCGTCCTGTTGGGCTTTCCAGGGCCTCGCAGGCGGGTGGCATAGCGGTGGCTTCGCTGGCGTGCAGACTGGCTGTCGCGCGCTGAGTAAGATTGCGACCTCCAAGTTTATCAAAATCCTCCCGGGCACATCCGTGGAGTTGGAAAAAGAAGGCTCCACCACTGTCGCCCGGCCTCTTTACTACCCGTGTGACGGGACTGCACCGGGGCTGCATACACGTGGTGATGGTGGCGAGCGGACTGGATGGGCATCATCCTCATGAATCTGGGTCAGCTGTTTACCTGCCCATGCCTTCCCTGACTTCTGCTGCCTCGGCGACATAGTCACTCTCTCGATCCTTCCTTTGGAGATGGCTGATGGTCCTCGTAGAAGGTCTGCGATGATGGTTCTCGATGATGGTCCTCGAGCCAGTGCCCTAGGGGAATGCTGACAGAGAGGGAAGGGTGGAGGGAAGGGACCTTAAAACTAAATACAATAGCCCTAAAACACTAAATATGCGCGATAACAAGTAATATCTGCAATAATAGTGCTCGGGGCCAGTGGTACCCTCGAGCCAGGTGGCAGGGAGGAGTTTATGGTAACATTTTTGTTACAATATAATAATATCCCTTAGCTGGATCCTTTGTCTGTGATAACATAGCTGACGAGTGGGGTCATTGAAGACCCCAAAGAAAATTTAGTTATAAAATCAACTGTTTTTAATATTTTGGCTTGAAATTTTTTTTGGTTATATCTTAATACATATTTTTTAAGATAAAACCTTCTGTAGATCGAGTTTTTTTTAGAGATTTAAAAAAAAAATTAAAAACTTTAAAAAAATCGAAAAAATGACATTTTTTACAAAAAAATCTATAATTTTAAAAATTGTTAATATTAAGAGCTAAAAATTTAGTTTTACATAGCCGAGATATAGTTCTAGAAGATACCGTCAAGAATTTGTATGCCCTTTTAAGAAAAGGTATTTATTCTGAGAAATGATTGCATATGCATTTTTGAAATAATTGAAAAAAATAATTTTTTCGAAAAAAGTAATTTATTTAGTTGAAAATGAAGTTATTATAAATTGAGAATGTTGAAAAAACTTGTTTTTATTACATTACACACATATTCAAAAAGTAAAAATGTATTTGTAATGAATTTATTCGTTACAACATTCATTACAAAAGCTAAGACGGTGATCGTCACAAATAGATTTTGTGCATGAGGCACAGCCTTGCGATGTCTTTTTATCTTTCTTTCTTGGGCATACAGAACATCTTTGTCTATTATCAAAATGGACACTTTCAAAATCTTTTACGATAGGTAAATCAACTCCTTTCAACAAATCTATCTTTTCCATACAATATTGAGAGCGGTCTACCACGCTGACGTTTTTGCGGTTCATTTCGCTCGTTAGACACA
Organism: Cephus cinctus; assembly: GCF_000341935.2. NCBI lineage: Eukaryota > Metazoa > Arthropoda > Insecta > Hymenoptera > Cephidae > Cephus > Cephus cinctus. The sequence goes on along the minus strand of NW_014333037.1, from coordinate 56,330 downwards.
CGGTCTGATAAAGGTATGTCATCATCATTGCTGCTATCAGAACTTTCCTCACTCGAAATTACTTCTTGCTCGGATTGTGTTTCCAAAGGCTCTTCCTCGTCTTCAGTGTCTTGCTCGAGTAGATTTTGCTGTATAGTCGAGCGTTACCGTAGGTTATATGCCATCTTCAAATTCGATAAATTATTTAATAAATTATTTTAAAAAATCGCTTCAAAAAAGATTTGAGTACTTCAAAACACTGTTTACTTACTTTATTTAATAATGAATATCAAAAACTGTGCAAAAACTTTTTGGAGCACTACACACTTAAATAACACAGCTGGATACCTGGGGTCGCTGGCTGCACCAGTGTACTTCGGAGCACTGCACAAGCAAGACTGACGCGCCGAGATTTATCGAAAACATGCTTAAGGGAATTGGTACTGATGCTCTATCGACAGATGGCGCCATAAGTCTGATTTTTAAATTCTGAATGTACGAGAATCGCGATTGAAAAATAGCTGGGTCAAATTGACCCCATGGATCCAGCCAAGGGATATATATTGTGATGACGTAATCGCACAAATAAATGGCACCGCTAGAAATAAATATTATAATATGAAATTATTGGGCGCCAGGCATAATCAGAGTTACACCACTGTCTCCAGCGGATAGCTTGGCCCCAGTTCTCTTGCGGTGGGGTTCTGGGTCTGGGAGACATTAACTAAATTTGTAATTTATAATCACAACAAGACAACACAAAAGGGGCTTTGAGAAATCAAATAGACCTGAGGTTTCGTTTAAAAGTACGGAACTCAAAGACGGGTCCGATTTATTTAAAACAATAAAAATAAAAAGGAATATAAAAATAATATAATAAAATTTGTTTATCACGAAACACGGTAAAGAACAAAGGTTCCAAAATAATTTATAAAATGCAGAATAATATCATAGGTGGAACAACGGTTTCGGAGAATACACGCTTAGGGGAATAACGATTCCTCAACAACCTAGAAATTGTGAATAATAATATAATCGAATAACGGTTCTATCAGAAATAAAAGAATGGATAAGGTAAGACAAGTAATTACGTAGGGACCACCGGGCCCATAAACTTCAACTAACAAGGAATAATGATTCCTTATGCAACGCGAATAATAATAATACATAAAGTATAGACGGATCGAAATCCTCTAAAAAGAATACACAACAGTATTATCTGGAATACCGGACGTTTCCAGCAACAACACGCGTATTACGCAATACATGCGAGTAGATACACACCACTCCTGGGCTATCTTGGCGTGGTGAGAAGTCTCATTCGCAAAGTAGCTAGTTGTGCACGTCTTTAAACAAAGTTATGATGGCATGTATAGCGGAAACGGCACAATGATCAAATGTGTCAAAGTGACGACACAACTGAAATTCAGAGATTGATTCTATCTCGCAGAAGAGACGGTTTGCTCGATTACAAGAGTAGAAGTACCTCTAGAAATGATGGTCAGGTGGGACGGATTGCCCGCTTGCTTGAGACGGTTTGCTCGTTTACTTTACTAAAGGTCACCTAGCTAGCTCAGGTGATAGAATGCTCGAGTCGCCAATCGTCGCCGTTTATACACCCGTCAACGGTAGGCTAGGGGGCCTGAGAGGTGCGGAAGAATTGAGCGTCGCGATGCCTACGAATTGTTATTACTTGATATTAAAGGTTATTCGGGTTAGCGGGATCTTATTATCACTGCGATACGAATATCCTCGGATGTATTGGTTACAATACATATATTGTATATCGCAAGAAACAGTAGCTGTACAATTTTATTAAGAGAATAAAACCTTAAGCATGACCATTCTGGGCAGCCGTGGTGCTCCGCACGAAGGAGAGGTACTCATGGTTATAGAGGGAGAGTAGCTCCACCAATAACTGGTAAAGAGCCGGCGACCACAGGCCTTTCTTTTCCAAAACCAGCCGAAGATCGTCCAATATGTTGTCCCTGGAGGCGTCATCCCCGCGGCGATCGAGCTCCGCAATCGGCGTCTCTTTGCAGCTGTTAGCGCTGTCGGTGATCTCGCGTAGTGTGTTTACTTGGACGGTCACGCAGCGCAAGACCCTTTGGAGATTGAGGTACGACACCCTCTTCATTACGACCACAGGTGTGTACGCTTTAGCTCTTTTAATACCCGAGTGGTCGTTACTCGTAGATAGCGGCGCCGATGGTTTGAAAATAATGGCCCGCTCGCCATATGAGTACGTGAAGTTAGATACTGATACCCTATAGCGAGTGATTCACTGCTGCGTGCATCTACATCAGCATTAACATAATCCAGTGGTATCCCGTAAAAAAGAAAACAAGCGACTGGGGGACGCGCGAGCGTCCACTAATGTACAGTCTGAAAAAACCAATAGAATCGTTACAGAGGTACACTGAACAAAAAAAAGTTTATAGAACTGTACGAGGACTAAATGGCGCACTACGACGGCATTGAATTATTGCGGAATAGGCGTATACAGAGGGCGAAGACACGGGCCCTCAATCGTTACGCAAACCCCGAGCAGTATCCAGAGGAAGAGACCATAAGAGAGTGGGTGAGATTCGGTCATTTAACAGGTGTACCGTTAGTCTCGATATACATGTCGAAACCGGGAGCGCTGGACGCTGATGACCTATACGGCGATAACCCCGACATAATCTGCCGTAAGGGTTGGGCGCCTGGTGTCAGACCTGTGATACTACCAGAGCCATCTATAGCGGCTATACTGGATAAGGGATACCGCAATTTCACACGGTGTAGCGCGACGCTGGGTTTTATCTGTGATCAGCGTTGTAATGATAGCCCTTACGCAGAGCGCATATGCACCCACGAGTAGTTGGCAAAAGTCGAGTGGCGTATGTCCAACGATGGTAGTCCCAAGTGCCGCACCATGTATCGACGACCGATGACCAGATCAGCCCTAGCGATGCTGAGGAGTAGGAATGGACGGCCCACACCGCAAGAGTTACCGCGCCACGCACCTATGCGTCTGGAATCGGAAGCGTGGTTGGCGGCATTCAACCACCTCGACAAATTACGCGAGAGCTGCGTCACCCTATGGTGTTTGAGGTCTATGCGGGCATACGAAACAGCACTACACACTCTGGAGAAACGTTACATTCTGACAGAGTTTATAGGGTGCGTTACCCTGGCGACGCGGGATGGTCCACCGCACCTGAAATATAAGAAATGCCGAACGAGTGTGGTCAGCATGCCGAGCGGACTTTACGCGTACCTGAAAGCACTTGACGACACGTGGGAGGTCTATACAAGCCACGACATGTACGATGAGGAGGGAGAGCACGCGGAGGAATCGAGCAATCTGGCGTACTACGCAATGGACACGCGAACAGCATCCCGATGTAACATTCGACACGTACGGTGTATGGCAATTTTTCGCGACGAAAGCTACGAGACACTATTACAGGATGGTCGCGTCGGAAAGGATATCAGCGTGCAACTCATAGGTGGAGATATCGACGAATTCAATATATCAGGGCCTATACATATAGAGACGCTATTAAATTACGGGCCCGCCGCTAAGGGGTCACACCTCTCGAGCGTGCTGTGGTACGATGACACGCCCGGTCATATGGACGATACAGCCGGCAAGAATATGGGTCTCGTGAATAGGCAGGCATTCGTCGATAAAGACAAGACGGTCGATCTGATCGGTCATTTACACTGCGATGTTATTAACCAAGAAAAATTTTTATTAAATGGTGTTGAGCTCCGTTTACGGCTCGTACGTACGAGAGACGGTTTCTCCCTCATGGACCCCGACAGCGAGTGTTCTTTACATATAACGGAGGCCACGCTCCTCGTTACACGCGCCAAAATAAGCCCCGATATTCTAATTGCTCATTCTAAAATGTTGTCTGAGACAACGGCAAAGTATCCGCTTACACGTGTCGAGGTCAAGGCGCTGACAATGCACGCCGGTTTGCACGGTGGCACTATGAATAACGTGATTCTCGGCCAATTACCTAAGCGGATTATAATAGGCTTCGTCGATAACAAGGCCTTCAATAGCAACTATCAACTCAACCCGTTCAATTTTAAAAACTATCGTATTAATTTCTTATCGCTGTACGTCGATGGTGTTCAAGTACCCTCAAAAGCACTGCAGACCGATTTCGGCAAATCCGGTCTTTACGTGGACGCGTATCACACGCTCTTCACTGGCACGGGTATACACTTCCTCAACGAGAGTAATTCGATATCTAGGAGCGCTTACGCAGACAGTTACTGCCTGTTCGTTTTCGATCTCACACCCGATCTCTCGGCAAATAGCAACACCCACTGGAACTTGATCAAACACGGTAGTGTACGATTTGAGGTACGCTTCGATGAACCGCTTGCCACCACCGTGAACTGTATCGTATACGCAGAGTACGATAACTTTCTGGAGATCGACGCCTGGCGGCAGATCGTCGTAGATTACGGCGGATAAACAATCGAAGAAAATACACTGGTCAGCAATTTGGGGTATGCATCATCGTCTTTTTGTGCACTCGGTATCGCCTGTGATCGTTAGCATCGTCGTTAGTTTTTCGTTGAACGCCTTCGAATTAGCAACGTAACGATGGAGTTCGTGATCGTCATCGAGTACTTCAAAGACTCCGAGGGGCGTCTGGCTCCGAAAAAAATTGGTGTCGTGGCTGTGGAAAGAAGATACATAAGCCCCTGGATTGATTCACCGCCCTGTGATTTCAACGAATTACCACCTACGATCAAAAGCGAAAATAACACCATGACACGCTATCAGCATGGTCTAGAGTGGTTCGACGGCGGCATAACGTACGAACAGTTATACACCAATGTCCGAAATATTGCCGGTATTTCGCGGAACGTATACACGCGAGGTCCGGAGAGTGTGCTTTTTCTACAGACCGTTATGGCAAGGGAAGTTATAAATTTGGATGAAATCTCCGATAACTCACCATACGAGGACTTCCCACCGAATCGTGACCATTACGAGTGTATCGTTCACGCCTGTAAGGAGACACGGGGATTGTTTACCTGCGCTCTGAACAACGTATTGCGTCTTGAATTCTGGCTTCGGAATAACCGACTGCATATATGAACACCCTAGACCCTTAGCTCGGCCTTCGCGGTATATCGGAGCATAGGACGGGTGGTTACGCAGCTGATAGAATACCCCGAAACTGGTCGAAACCCGCTGCCATTATCGCCAACACGAACGATCATATGAAACCAGAAGCGCATTGGGTTGCAATGTACGTGGACGCTCACGGAGACGGCTACTACTTTGACAGCTACAGATTACCACCGCTGAATCATCACCACGCATCGAGACTCCGACGGAATTGTCGATCCTTCCGATGGAACACTCAGCAGCTTCAGAGCGAGACGTCGACGGTGTGCGGCCAATTCTGCATGATGTTTTTACACTACCTCTCCTCAGGCTTCGGGATGCATGCCTACCAGAATGTGTTTAGTGCTGATTTGCAGAAAAACGATAGAATCGCCCGAGAGTACTACGACGCGTTTGTGCAAAAGAAGCGTTTGGCGGATCGCCAGTATGCGCAGGATAATAAGATCTATGGTGGCGGTGGTGGTGGTGATGGTAGGATACAATATTCACGCTGTAAATCTGGATACATATGTTAATATTTTTTTTATTATAATAGTAGTTAAATCGTAAAAAAAACAGTAGCCGTTATTTGATATAAAAAAAGTAATTATAAGAAAATTAAACTACAATAAAATAAAAATACTATTACTAATAATAGATATAGATGTAGTACTAATCCGTGTAATATAAAAAAAAGTAATTATGAAATAAATTAAACTAAAATAAAAAAACTATTATTAACAATAGATATAGTTGTAGTACTAATCCGTGTATATATATGTACATATACAATATTTATAACAGTAGAAGTAATAATAAATGTTCAAAACACTTACAGCAGATGTAATCCCAGTAATTATCGGTGTTGAGTGAACTTCACTTGTCTGAAATGCCACGAATATTTTCAATCTATAATTTAAAATATAAATAATTATTTAGACTCTCGAAGATTTACACTTTTTTAATATTTATTAAAATTCATTATTTCATTCGTTATCAGGTTATTAATAATTCTTTATGAATATTTCGTAATTACCATTTATAAATTGTAAAAATAGTTATAGTTTGTAAAAGATCAGCATCTTATGATCTTACAAACCATAAGAATATAAAGTGAAATAGGATTTAACAATTAAAGAATATTATGTACTTAATATTGCATTTGTTGTAAATATTTATTTATAAAGATTAGCTACCTTATGCTAAGTTCAACCTCATTAATAATTGATTCTAAAACGCGTTGATTAACAACAGTTTTTATTAAGTATAGTTAATACGACAACTGTTTCCTTTGTATTAAATTCCGCAAATATTTGAAAAAAACAAGGTCAGATTTTCAGAATTAATGAATTAACTGTACTTAAGCATTTCTTAATTCTTTGAATAGATGAATAAGATGAATAGATGTTTACCTATGTCCTTATTAAGGCATTTATTTCGTTTTTAGTTATAATTCATTCAAATTTGGAATATTTTACCACGATTGTTTTTCATAAAATTTAATGAATAAATAATATCCGTTGACTTCGTTGATTCGGATATTATCTGTCACTACTTCGAAATTAAAATTGATCAAGTTTCGAAATCATTATATATATATTATGTGAAAGCAGCTGATATACATACATTTCAAGAAGAACGCTTTGTAATGATTCTGAAAAAAATAAATTCGTGTTATAAACGTTCGTTCTTCTGAAACAGAAAATATCTACTCATTGCCGTTTTTCAAGTTACATTCCTTGATCCACTCACATCCGCACTACACAGTAGTTTTAAACGATCACCAATACACTATATAATAATTTTTTAACAGTTTCTTAAAATGCTGTTATTGTTCGTCACTTGAATGATTCCGTACCACTTTTCATCTGACACCGAAATCACCAAACAATACAAAATATAATGTACAAGGTGGGAAGCATAAAAGGGGCATGGATCAATGGATAAATTGCGCAGGCTACAAGCTGACTAGCATCAAACTGTTATTTGTCAATCACGAATACTGGGTTCAGGGGAAATATACGAGAGTAGAGGTTGAATGCTGGAGACTTGGTAAGGCTTTCGAGGAGTCGAGTGAACGAAGGAAACTGGCGGATACCGACTGCGGAGGCAGGCATATCGATGTGCCGTGCTGTATATACGTATATTTGAGAGAGCTGTTGCAAGGGTCGAGTGTGCGCGTGAACACGAGCGCCACTCAAATAGAATACTAGCTGAATGGCTGGTGGGCTGGCTGGGTAAAGGGTTGCAACTCATCAACAAGGCATTGATGGACAAGATCGCAAGTCGGGAACATGAATAGGAGAAACTAAGACAGTTATGACTTTTATAAATTTTAAAATTAAGATAATTATATGTGTACGTTATAGAGTTAAATTATGCGACTTACTTTTGTGGTAGATTATTTCTTTCGTATCCAAATTCAAAATTATAATAGATTCTTAAGATGTATCAGTGAATTAAATAATCGAGTATCTGCTAGTAAGTCATGCCATATGTAATTTCCGTTTTAGCATATCAATTTTATTAATCAATAAAATAACTAACAATTATATCTTAATCACACGACCACTGTCATGATAAGACGGAGGAACACTTTTTTTTGCTTCAAACACATTCTGACCTGTCGAAGGTTATGAGTCATTAAGATAATACATACATTGTCACAATTTGTTCCCAGAAACGGAAATTATTCATCATAATACATCATTCTTTTTGGGCTTCGATAGGACTTTTTCATCTGGTAATATACTAACTCCCTACGAACCCATATATATACTTGCTTAGTTGTCTAGTTATCTGCCGTCCAGCAATCGGTCGATACTGTGAACGGCACTATTGCGTGGCGGGTATTATACTAACAAAAATATCTTTTATCCAGAGAAATCTGTCAATAAAGCTAGAACCGCTGTAACAAGAACTCAAAAAAAAAACCTATTATCAAATTAAACCTATTACTTAAGAGCTCAGTACGTATACGAATTAAAATTTTGAAAGTTCAGCCTTTTCATCTAAAACCCGTGGTAGTATTAACTTTATAAAAAATTGAAATCGCCACAACATATTAAATACAAAAAATAAAATAAATAAAGCGTAGAGAGTAAGAGTTAATATTTCTTAGTTTGACCTTACTGCAATTTTGAATCCTGGTGATCCACTAGATCTGAATATGAAATGAAAATTGCCCTGTTACGTCCGACACGTCTTCGACCGAAGGAATGAGCGTGGAGGATGAACTTTATATTATTTTTGGGATTCTTACCGCTTTGAAGTACTGAAGCATGCCGAACTATTGTTCTGTGGCCTATGTTTGTTCGACACAACTCGTTTCATACTAAGATAGACTACGACTCAGAATTTAGATGAAGAAAACAGAATGACAGAGTTAAACGAGGCTCCTAAGTAGACCGACTGTTTTCTATGGTAGGTCTAAGCTCGACGAGTATCGTGGACCTAGACCAAGATGACCTAGACCTAAAATGCTAATTTTATGCATTTCGCAACCGTGGGAGTGCCGCAGGTTGCTCTCTCTCTCTCTCCCTCTCTCTCTCTCTCTCTCTCTCTCTCTCTGTGTGTGTGTGTGAGTACAACTGTCACACATTCTTCAGCTCTGTATTTCTTCAAGCTGTACTCTGCTGCTTCTTGCCTTCGGGCGTCTTTGTTCTAGGTCTGAGCATGCTACACTATTGCTTTTCATTTTTATATATGAATCTGCTTGCATTTTTCCATTTCTACGGCATAATCTTGGTGAACAGTGATTGGCTTTTTTAACCTACAAACTGTGAATTGGCATGCTTCAATAACTGCAAAAATCGCTGCGTGATCTGAACTCATCTGCGCATGTGTCAACAACAATCGCTCGTCGCTCATTCGCTTATCTCTGCATCCACTGACGCTTCCTGTTGCTACCTGGCTCCCTCTGTTACACTCATCTTCCGTGTTCAGCTATTGTGACAGCGCTGCTGATTTCCACCACACCAGCGCCTCAATTGGTACACTCTGCAAACATCTCAACAATCACTCGTCGTCTACGTTACCGGCAGGGAAGAAATCGAATCTTTAGCTGTCACTTGCTCTGCGCTGTACACCCAGCATTCCGTATGCCGAACAAAGTGTTTTAAGTGCACTAAGAACATTGCGGGAAAAAAATTAGCGTGTCCGGTTTGTTTTAAGTGTTTTCATCCCGGTTGTAATACTACGCTAATCGTCAAGTATCATACACGTTTCTTTTAAAAATAGGTAAAACATGTATCATCTAGAAAAATCAAGTAAATAAAAACTTCTACAGTAAGATTCTAGTGTAATTATACATTCCCGATTTAAAATTGAAAATAACCACAAGTTTTTATTTACTTGACGGATCGCCGGTATGCGCAGGATAATAAGATCTATGGCGGCGGTGGTGGTGGTGGTAGGATACAATATTCACGTTGTAAAACAGGATACCTTTGGGATGCATGCCTTCCAGAATGTGTTTAGCGGTGATTTGCGGAAAAACGATAGAATTGTCCGAGAGTACTACGACGCTTTTGTGCGAAAGAAGCGTTTGACGGATCACCGGTATGCGCAGGATAATAAGATCTATGGCGGCGGTGGTGGTGGTGGTAGGATACAATATTCACGTTGTAAAACAGGATACACAGGTTAATGTATATTCAATTCAATCATAGGTAGAGTATTTACATAAGTTGAATTATAATATATATAGAGTAGGAACCCCTTGATTCCGAAGGGTGGTGTGCCCGGTCTTCTCGGCGCCATAATCTGTAAAAATGTCAGTGTTTTTAATAAAGCTGTTTAAACCAAAAAAAAAACCAGTGTAGTCTTAAAATTATCACACTTACCAGTCCAATCCCTTATGGCTGTTATCGTCAATGGTGGTGATGTCGATGACGATGATGCTACGGTGGTGACTAGAAACAAGAGTAAAGGGTGTCAAATATATGATTTTTATGAATAAAATAAAAGCGGGCCTAAAATTATCACTATTATACATACCGTCTTTTTTTTTATAAATAATGGGGTTATAACATATCTTAAAACATGTAACTGGGTGTATGGGAAAAATTAATTTTTCATTATAAATCGCGACGCGTACCGATGACCTGGGTGCTTTCATCCAGATTTTTTTTTATTGTTCTTGGTGCAACGAACCTCCGACCATCGAGTGGAACCCACTTCCGTGTGCGTTTAGATTGTAGTTCCTAGGAGGTACAAGTGGGGGTAAGCTGAAGCGATTCATCCAACTCGGCGCAGGTCATCAGTTGCAATCAGACATCGTACTAAAATGTCACCAGTCGTGATTATAGTGAGTGTAGTGTCTTCTACGTTTATTTTAGTGCACTAAGTATTTTTTAACAAAGCTTTATTATAAGGTGTTCTTCTCTTTTATTACTGGTCCGTGGATATATTTCCATATCTCAAATGGTGGCGAAGAGGAACCAGCGGAGTAGAAGCAATCGCTACAACGGCTGGTTCCTCTTCGAGGAGGAGGACTGGGGTGGCGAAGACATTTTTGCTGTGAGGCATCTCTTTGAGATGCCTCCACTCACGTCTTTCGAGTGGTATGTATTAATCAATATATATATATATACGCGTATGTGTGTCAGACGTAAATAATATAATCATTTTTTTTTTGCAGGGACTCGGACTACGACTCCTGCGAGGAGTAACTCCTGTCGAAATTTAGGCAGATTTCAAATTGGTGTGTATTAAACTATTCTATTTTATACTATATATATCATACATGGTTATTATCTTTTTTTTTTCAGGGCCCGAGCCACCTTTTTTTTATTTTTTTATTTTATTTTTTAATTGTTTCATTAAATTTTTAATTTTAATTTGTAATGTTTTTTTAATTATATTTTTTTAATTGTTTTATTAAATTTTTATTTTTATTTTGCAATTTATTTTTTCATTTTTTATAATAAATTTTTAAAACCCATTTTCCTTGATCCCACACAGACCTCTTAATAAAAAAATTGTACAATTGATCTTTTCTTAAAATATACGACATATATTTAAAAATACCTATTTTTTCTTTTTTTGTTTCCTTCACCTCCATCTCCCCATATCTTGTCAATAATGGTTTTTTTTTATAATTTTTTATTTTTTAATTATATTTTTAATTTGTAAGGTTTTTTTTTTAATTAAACTTTTTATTTTTATTTTCCAATTTATTTTTTCATTTTTTATAACAAATTTTTAAAACCGATTTTCCTTGATCCCACACAGCCCACTTAAAAAAAAAAATGTACAATTCATCTTCTCTCAAAATATACGACCCATGTTTAAAAATACCACATTTTTCTTTTTGTTTGTTTCCCTCACCTCCATCTCCCCATACCTTGTCAATAATGGTAACGGGCGGTAGGAAATAAAACATTAAGCGTATTCCTCTATACAGGGCTCAGACAGCTTTATAATAATGGGACGCTTACCTCCTTAGGTTAATTAAAAATTACCGACCGGCGGTCACTGCATAATTACCGACCGTGATACGGCCCCTGGGGGAGATGCAACGCTGCTGCTGGGGGGTTTCGGGCCCTAGGACCAGGGCTACGTGGTGGGCGATCCAACACAGTGTCGCAGGGGGAGGGGAGAGCTGGTCGCATTGATGAGGGGGTGGCGCCATAGTGCAGTGCGGGGGACCGGAGCACAGTGCACTCTATGACTCATAGGGACAGTGGTGGGGGTTTGTTGTGACTCCCAGGAGTGGTGTGTATCTACTTGCGGGAAGACACCCTTTTGTTTCAAACCAACTGCTTCCGCGAGGCCGAAGGCTTTTGGTAGTGCACTCAGCGGCATATGAAAATTATTAAGACTGTCTATGAAAGTTACACGACCCGTCTTCATCATTATGATACTCGTACCGCTGAGTAGCAGCGTCGGCGGCTTTAGGCTTTTTCTTTTACGCTTCACGATGTGTCGTAGTACAAACTGCGCGTCGAAACCCTTGGCGTTATGCGCCACGCAGATCACGCGCTGAAACGTTTTTCTTTTAGGATCGCACGCGAAATTTACAAACTGCCTTACGGGATCCTCTTCGAAAATGTACTCGTGTACACCGCAAGACGGGCATACCCTCGCGAGATCTGTATCATTTACGCATGCTGTACACACTTGCTGAACGACGCACAAGTTTGGTGTGTGGATACGCACTGCGTCGTCACCGGGCAGCTTCTGTATCTGCTGTGTTTCAAAATCATAGAAGATGTACAGAATATTTTTTTTCAGCGGTAGTCTTTTTTACCGGTCTGACGTAACACAGATGTCCGACGTCATTATCACTCCTGCAGACGCTGCAATACACCTTATCGCAAGAGTGCTTACGAGACGTTCCTTGAAGACGTCTAAGGCACTGCGGACAGCTGCGAACGGCCTGGCACACGCTTTCGTAGTACAAACTGCGCGTCGAAACCCTTGGCGTTATGCGCCACGCAGATCACGCGCTGAAACGTTTTTCTTTTAGGATCGCACGCGAAATTTACAAACTGCCTTACGGGATCCTCTTCGAAAATGTACTCGTGTACACCGCAAGACGGGCATACCCTCGCGAGATCTGTATCATTTACGCATGCTGTACACACTTGCTGAACGACGCACAAGTTTGGTGTGTGGATACGCACTGCGTCGTCACCGGGCAGCTTCTGTATCTGCTGTGTTTCAAAATCATAGAAGATGTACAGAATATTTTTTTTCAGCGGTAGTCTTTTTTACCGGTCTGACGTAACACAGATGTCCGACGTCATTATCACTCCTGCAGACGCTGCAATACACCTTATCGCAAGAGTGCTTACGAGACGTTCCTTGAAGACGTCTAAGGCACTGCGGACAGCTGCGAACGGCCTGGCACACGCTTTTTTCTTTGCCCTTCTGTTTACTAATCAGCGTATTTATATGATTATCGAAACAGATTTGACCAAAGAAGTACCTATGGCGCTCGCCACAATACAATGTGGGGAGAGCCGAATCGCAGGGTGGTTTTCCGAAACATCTAGCGCATTTGTGGGAGCACTTATGCTCTGCCTCGTGCGTGTAAGACTTCTTACATGGTATGCAAAAACCACGACTACCGATCGCACCCCGCATATTTAAAATAGGTTGATAATGCTGCGAATTATTATAATACAGAATGCGGAGCGTTTGCCGTGGTTTCTCTGAACCGTACGCGCCATCGACTATCTGCGATCCGTCGTACAGTGGTTTCTCACCGCTGCCTATACTGTCGAACTCGTAAACAACAATGGCTATACCATCCGGAGCAAGGTACCTTTGAAATTTATCAATTTCCGAAATACCGCAAACGTCAGACGGTATGTCTACACAGGCGTTTGTCACAAGCTCGAGAGCTAATTGTTTTTGAAATTTACCCCGTTGACGCCGTACAGCGTTCCATCTCTCGTGCAGTTCCCCAGAGCGTACTTCCCCGCGTTCGGCGTATACCATCGCCACAGCGAGCGATCTAGGTAGACAGAGATTATCGGTGTTTATTATGGCAAGTATAGAGTGTTTTTTTACAAACTCGTGCGCTAATTGCACGCGACCTGTACCCCGCAGTACTTCGACTATACACGACTCTATGACAAAATATCTGTCTATTTGGAACGCCTGGGCGCTCTGAGCGACGGACGATATTACACCCCACACTTCGTTTTCAAGAAAGTTTCGAGCCGGTCTGTACGACAGCCACGCGGCCCCGCACGCAAAACTGTCTGATTTAATCGTCAGACCTATATAATCTTGCGCGGTACACGAGCTTGTAAGGTACGCGTGTATATCTCGGACAGCGCCCTGCAGCCAAGATACCGTATTCGTATCAGGATCTTGGGGTGGCCGCCGGGTAGCCATTGTTATTTCTCGTCCGTCTAACCGAAATCGAAACCGATTTATGCGACGCGTCTTTTCGGATTGTACGGTGAACCTATGCCCTGGCGGTAACACGTCGTTATCGATGACTCCATCGTTGTCGGTGTCTTCGTCGGCACAGCTCTGCGACCGAAGAAGGGGTCCCCCGCCGGTCTGATATTGCGCGCCCGCATCTAGCGTTTGGAATAAGAGTTTTTTATTATTTTTTGTTATTAAACAAAAAAGAAAGAGTATTCGGCTCATGCTGACTTCTCATTCCTCACGAGGATTAAACATCGACCCGATGTATGAGAATTCAGCGTCTAACAGGTTTTCATCATCCCCTACATTTTTAAAGTTAGCAATTTCGACAAAGAAGACGGTTAATGCTAAATAATGCCTCTTTTTACGTTTCCTTCTTCGACGGTATCCGCGGCGCTCGGGGCCTGATCGTACTCCACTAATACATCGGCCGCTTCGTCGGCGTCCGCTGCCTCGTACGCGCCGTTCCTAAGAACCCACAGCACCGGTTCTTCCGCGTCGTCGTGCTCCTGCGGTTGCACTGGGTTACCCAGTGCAATGAGTTCTCGAAATTGAATGTGGTCATTGTAGCCGACAGCCTCCAAAGGATATACAACTTTTTTCTACTTTTTATTTGCACACAGATGAGTTTTCAACGGTGTTTGTAAATTTATAATTATTACATTGATTGTGCTCGTTAGAAGCGCTGGACGTGGTGGAGCGGTCATCATCACCATTGTCGTAGTTGTCGTCGTCATCGCTACCGCTCGATACTATTGCCATGACCTCGTCTGAAAAAAATTGTAAAGAAGATCGCGTTTTTCCCCCCGATGCTGTTTAACGCATACCCTATGTATCGTGAAGCGATTCTTCTTCTTCTTCCATCATCTGTATGTCCAGCGTTGTCGATGGACCTGCCACTTTTTAAAATAATAACGTAAACTAGACGTAATACTTTTTTTTTTTTTAAAGTGTATATTTCACCGTCAGCACATTGTATCACCGTCACCGTGCTGGTGCTGGGCTCTGGGTAAACCTCCTCTATACGATCGAGGCACCCTAAGAGCAGCCGCTCCTCGTCGGGGGTGCCTTCGTGGTGAAAGCGCGTCAATTCTTGTAAAATTTATTTACTTTTTTTAAAAAGGCAATTTATTTAGGATCTATTACTGATAAGCGGCAGGTACATACCTTCGTGGAATCGATGATCGGTTATAATAGCCCTGGTGATGTAGCTATCGGGCACTCCGCGTTTGTTGATACACGCTACGGCTAACGAAAGTATGTACGGATCGTTTTTGGAATATCCTCTTTCATGACCCCTGGCTAGCACACGCAGAGTACAATGGGAAAACACACTTTTTAATCTACGCGTTAGCGTGCGAAAACCGAAATATCTTAACTTGCGATCCCACGCCGGTGAGAATAATCTTGGGTTTCTAGGGGTATTCAAGCGACGTGTCTTGACGAAATCGAGGATACAATCGCGGATATTTTCCAAAGATGACATTTTGACATGCCTAAAAAAATCGTTGTCGTCGTAGAGAGCCATTTCTTTTTCTTCGATGTCTGTCGGTAAACTTTTCAGTGTATCGTTGTAATGATTCTACTGCTTTTCTTAGACTGTACATCGCTGGATGCTCGGGTGTGCCCCAACCGCGTGTTTTCTTTTTTACAGGATCATCTTAACGCTGATGTAAATGTACCCAGCAGTACCGTGATTCCCGTGAGTCACTCGCTATAGGATATCAGCATCTCGTCATCTCTCATACATCCTGCGGTATCAGCAGTATACTCTACCATGGTCATAGTCTCTTTGTTCGTTGTATTCTATGAAAACGGGTGTGACTATGGTGGTGGGGGTTATGTTCAATGATATTTCGATGACCCGTTTTTTAGATGTCGCATGAGACAGTACTGCTCAGACCATGGCACCGATCGCATAATAGCATTTGCTATAATCATGTACAAGAAGCAAGTACTGCTGTCCACTGTGTACGGCCTAAACCGATCGTTTTCGAAACAAGTAGTCACCGGCTTCTCTTTAAATCGTTCGGGAAGCTTATCACCTGTAATACGCATCTTTAATCAAGATTATTCCTGAGTGGAGTTTGACCCTACCGAATGGGCCATCATCACCGACCACTTCCCCGTCATCGACAAATTCTTCACCGCAGAGGATAACATCAAGGAGGTACCCGAGGCTTTTAACACTCCTATTCTCATGGCCACTCATGAGCTAGCCTTCACGTACTTATACGGTGAGCGGGCTATTATTTTCAAACCGGGAATCCCGGTGTCTACGGACAACGATGGCTCGGGTGTTAAAAGAGCTAGGGCGCATACACCCACGGTTGTAATGAAGAGGGTGTCCTACCTCAACTTCAGAGGGTCTTGTGCTGCGTGACCGTCCAAATAACTCGACTATACGAGATCATCGACAGTGCTAACAACTGCAAAGATACGCTGATTGCGGAACTCGACCGCTGCGGAGATGACGCCTCGAGGGACAACATATTGGACGATCTTCGGCTGGTTCTGGAGAAGAAAGGCCTGTGGTCGCCGGCTCTTTACCAATTATTGGTGGAGCTACTCTCCCTGTATAACCACGAGTACCTCTCCTTCGTGCGGAGCACCACGGAGGCCCAGAATAGCCATGCTTAAGGATTATTCTCTCAATAAAACTGTAGGATGGATGTTTCTTGCAATATATAATATATATTTAATTAAGAACCTATTTTTCTTTTTTTTTGTTTCTTCCACCTCCATCTCCTCATATCTTCTCAATACCAATAGTGACGGGCGGGTCAGAATAAATCATTAAGCGTATTCCTCTACATACATGGATGGTTCGTACGATGTTAATCTCCGCATCATAGTCACGGTTGACAACGGCCGTTATAAGACGCCGCCGCACACCTGCAAGGATTTTTAAAACCACTTCGCCGAAATAACGACATTCTTCAGAGGCGTTCTGAAACCAGATTACATCATTGCTCGGAGAATGTCTTCAGCATATAGCATAACATTCATATAATCGTACGGCTCAAGTATTGTACACCTGGCATGGGAGCTTAGCAAAATCGGGGAACTGCCCTTATCCATCCACTAGGACACGCCTAACGACTTGAAACAGGTTAGGCCACAGGTTAGACAACAATCATGTCAAAAATGCGCTAATGATCGAAAATGTATCACACCCTACAGCTTTATAATATATTGAGACGTTTCATGATTTTGAAGAATTAGGAATCACGAGACTTTTCACAGGGTTTGTGCACTGGGCAGGTCTCAGGAATTAGACACTTGATTTAAAAAAAAAACAAATTGTGCTATATTGTCCTATAGATTACACTCTAAGTTATCCTTAATATTCTATTCCACTCTCTCACACACATACGCACTCTTATAGTTTTCTCTAGTTCTATTATCGTACTGTAGGTGACAAGAAGTGTGTTTATTTACTTATTCTCTCTTCGAATCTCTCGGAATGGGAAAGAGGCAACTGGAACCACAATACAGCAGATTGCATAATGCGTCCACTGACCGTGGGCCAGATGATGATGAGGATGATAATGATTCAGTACTCATAGATGTTCACAATGAATCCCGTTTGCTGAATCTCTTATGTTGAGGATGGGTTAGACTCAGACAGCTACTAATCACAATGATATTGGGAGCTGAGATTTTTAAGGAGCATGGTTGGATATTTTTGGTCGATTTCTGACAGCTCCAGCACAATACTTTTGATGCAGCAGATCTACATGGATGGCAGATTTCCTGATACAGGGTAGAGGCACAATATTTTCCAAAACCAGGAACTGCTAAGGATGAGTTCCCACAGTTTGCAGTACAATACTGTTCATTGGTAGGCTCTGGAATAGAGGATCAGTTTTCTACTAGCTTTTTGATAATTCTACTTTCCAAATCTTCACTTGCCTCTTGTCGTCTTGTGGTGTACACCAGTCTGAGTGACTGGTCTAGACTGATCTCCTATCGAGGACGCCGCTGCTTATATCCTCGATAGGAATACGTTAATTCTAGTGGGGATAACGGTGTTTATCGTCCCACTGCATTAACGTCGCTTTTTTATTTAATATTTTGATTTACTGATCGTTTTGACAGATTAATTTAAGTAATTGGATTAGGGGTTTCTTCAGCTATCGGCTTACTGATGTTTCTGTTGTGTTTGACGCGTGCCGGCTGATAGCGTCTGTGCACTTATTTGTTTTGGTTTCACTCGGTCGACTGGATTTCTGATTCTTAGAATATTAAAAGTAATGAACTAATATTATTTCCTCATAATTGTCACTGTGACTAGTTTCAAGGGAATTATGCAATATTAGCGATTTCGGCGTCACTGTGAGAGGTCGATAGGAGTTTCGAGGAATTCTAGGATGTAAGGAGTTCTCTCAGATACTATTATGCACATCAACAGTGCGCTATGCACTCTTATGTGGAGTTCTTGACATATCCATAATCGAGAATGGGTGATGGGGTAGGATTATTATTATTGGTTCACCTAGAGAAATTTTTAGGAAAAGAGTATGTGGTGATTAACGAAGTAGGCTCATTGGTGCTGGAAATTTCGGCGGGGAGTTTTGCATGGGGATGAAGAATTTACTAGGTCAGGATTGGACAAGGATGATTTCTTCGGAGATGAGTAAGGAAGGAGTCCAGTGGAGTTTTTGAAGAAAAGCCATAAAATCAGGAATGTCCGATTTCAGTGCACATTTGTCACTTGGATGAAAAGCTTTAACGGTCAGGACTATTGTTTAAGTATAATTTTTTATACATGTATTCTCTTAAAAGGTTCATCTCACTTTCCCCAAATCTGGGGCCCATATGAGAGATAGCCGCTTCCAAGGGTCACTATGTGACTGAAACCAGACCCCACTAATTGGCCTTTTGATATTTAGTTCTTGACCGCGGGTGTGGAACCTGATTTCCCACGCGGACGTAACAGACGCGCAAATACAAAATAAAGGAAAATATAATCAAATCGACGCGACATTAACGCGATCAATCACTCAAATACGACACAAGATAGAAGAAGTGCCAAGAGATATAATTTCCTGCATAAGGCCGGCAAAGATTGACACTAGCAAATAATAGAAAACCTCCCGTGAGCAATCGTCCACCGCCCGCTAAATATTAGCAGTCACCTTCAGCAGTACAGTTTGGGTGCTGAAGCTTTCCCTGTAGACCAATTGTAGGAGGTCAAGGAGAGGCTACTTTTTCAGATAGGCACGAAGTTGATAGAAAATAATCCGCTTAGGAGTTTCGACAATGCTGACAACAAGGAAGTGAATCGTAGATGTCCAAATGACGTAACTCATGAAATTTTTTTTTAAAGTTATATGTATAATATGTACTTTGTATCTGTAGAAGAAAACTAATATTACTGAATATAATTATAATATTTTTGTTTGCCATTTAAATTCATTTGTGCTTTTGGTTTAACAGTGCGCAGTCTGACAATATTGTGCCTTTGGTTGGGTGTATTTAGCACAGCTCCGCAGTAAGATCGCAAAGTAAAATAATAAATAAATTCTACACTAGTAAGTAAAGAGTATCCTAAGAATAATCCAGCTACGCCACCGAAAGAAACCAGGAGATCTAGCCAACCAAAGAGAGTTTTTCGTTGATATTGTACAGTGGGCCAATGCGATATTACATATTCGCAAGAAGATCGCAATTTAAAATTCTTTTTTGTAATGAATCTTATGCAATCATAGGCAATATGACGACATGGCAGTCGGCAATTACATTTTGGATGTTGCAGTCGATCGGCATGTTGAATCAGACAAGAATATTGCTGAATGCTGCATTCAGGTTCTTCTGATGAGGCGAGAAACCATGGAAGACAACCACAGATTCCTAAGATTTTTCTTTTTTGGCAGCGTAATATACAGCAATCCAATGTTTCTTCCTCGTCGGAAAAGATGCAGCCTCTTTGTCTACGAGTTAACAAACGTAATGATGCTGTACTTTGAGTCATTTTCATATCAAGATGAACCTGCGAACAAAATAATAAAGCAAAATTAGATTGTTCATTAATGGTTTTATAAAATGTTTGAATGTATCATAGGCCGACTTCACGTTGAACGTCAAACTTGAGACAAACCTTAATATTAAGTGAATATGGTAAACGAAAAATAGAATGGCTGATGCAAAAGGTTCTTCTCCTCTCCCAAAATATACGCGATATGGAATAAGCTAGGTGTCAGGTACTCTAAAAGGACGGACTGTAGATGTGATATACATTTTTCGAAACCTCTTCTAGAGGTTAAAAAGTGTTACCTCTCTGCTAGAAAATAGTAAACATAATCTAACAAACTAGGTAACTAACGGCAATCTAGCCTGGGAACGATCCTCAGAGAAAATTAATGAAGCTAAGAATGGGTACTATTTCAGGCGATGAGACTCGATCCGAAGTTACACAAAGACATAGTTCTTTGCTATAGATAATAAAACTGGCGAGAGTCATGACTTACAAGAGTACGGTCTAGGTGCAAAGTAGAGTAGGAAACCAAAATATAAAGGTAAAGCAAAATGCAATCATCGCACCGAAACTGCATAATGGACAAGCAGTAAAGGGAGTCTGAATGTCAGAAATAATAAGTGGCTAATAGGTAGTAACTTGCGGCATACTTCCGTGTTACACGTCGTACTTCCGCATTAACGGTGTAGACGCTTCCTACCTCACAGAATGCTCGGATCAAATGTAAAATTGAAAATATGCTGTGGTCGTTGGCACTTCTGACGTACCTACCCGGTTATCATGTACCTGCATTTGAGTACCTAGGTGGATGCAGGCAGAAGTTAAATCAGCGGTAGTAATCGCTCCCTAGAGCGTTCTCATTTTCAGTACCCTTCGAATGATCTCAGATTTAACACCAGTTTGGAACTGTTGTCGCCATGAATGTACCTAGCCCCTTCATGGGGTCTTATTCCGATTTTTATTTTACGGTCATCAGTTAATTATTTATAAACAGCCTAATTGATAAAGCTTGAAACGTATTTTTTTAACTCGACACC
Organism: Cephus cinctus; assembly: GCF_000341935.2. NCBI lineage: Eukaryota > Metazoa > Arthropoda > Insecta > Hymenoptera > Cephidae > Cephus > Cephus cinctus. The sequence continues at coordinate 35,320 of NW_014333037.1, read as the reverse complement.
GATAACGAAAAATCCGAGAACTAACCTAACCTGTCTTGAGGTTGCATCTACCCTTCGCACATGCATCCGCAAGACAGGCGGGCTTTCTTTTTTTCTTTTCTTTTTTTCACCGGGAACTGACGAGTCGGTATAGCCTGCGAGTTGGAGTGGAACAGGCCCAACTCCGCCAAAAGGAGAGCTTTGACGGAACCTATCAGAAAAGACGATAACTTAATGGATCCTGTCGATTTTTGGGAAAGTGTAAAATCGAGAAACGCAACCGTAGGTGCTGATCTTTGGGGTCGCGTAAAATCAGCAAACGCAACTGGTTGCACGAACGGGAGCGGACGGTTACGGAAATGCACGGCTGCTCAGGCTGCTAGGTTGAGGTAGAGAGGGTTGGAGTAAGAATCAGACAGATAGTGCGAGAGACAGAGAGCGACAAATCGAGAACGTAACAGAATGAATCGGACTTATCAATTCGGAATCCCTTCACCAATTACTAAATTGGCAGTCCTCGCCGGAACTGGTGCAGCTACTCCGTGAAAGCCGAGAACTATATCCAGAGGACACTTGGGTGGGCACTGCACGAACACACAGCACTAAACCTCCGGAACAGTCACAGAAAATTTATAGAATTTCCTGGATATTGTGAGAGCAACGCGAGAAGATTATGAGAACAATAAAGTGCTTCTGAAAAAATCGTAGGAACGACGATTATTTTATGGGCAACTGGGCAGAGAGCTGTGTACTCCATTCGTCGAAGATCGTTCGCATAATCCTCAAATCATGAGGCATTTCACAACGAAAGTGGCAATTGAAAGTTTTTTTGGTAGAGCTATAAATCCATATGTGCAGCCAACAGGATCTGAATCTTCAACACCTCAGGCACAGCTCGATTCAACCGGGAGAAAAAAGATTACTGGTGTAGCTATGCTTGTCTCCAGGGCGAATTCAAAAAACGTCGTAAAACTCGGAAATCATGCGCTGTATGTGAGTTACCTATTTGTGATGAACACTCTACTTCAACCACGACATGCCAGGAGTGTGCAAAATAATTAAATTTACCTGTTTTTTGACATGCCACTGTATTATTATAAATAAAAGAAAAAATAACTAAAATAAAAAAACTTAATGATATTTTTTTACCTACTACCTTTACTATTGTTTATAATAAAAATTGTTTAAATCAAAGAAAATACAAACTATATTGTTGATTATTTATTAAAAAGTCAAGTTACATAAATACTTTAATAAATGGTCTTTCTAGTGTGTACATATAAACCCGGCTTTAATACATAATGACGTAAGTGAATACCCGGGTACCCGGTCATTGAACGAAGGAGGTATCGACTTTGATAGTTAATAACTTTTATTAAATGAATGAATTAAAAAATTTTGACGAAAAACTGACGTCAAACTATTTCAACTCTGGGGATCCGAGCGTTCAAAACAATTTTTTCAGGGGAAATTAATAAATTCTACATTGCAAACTGAAATGGATACTGGGATACCTGGTTATTGACCGGACGGTTAAACCATGTTCTCCTACCCTATTCTTTTTCGCGAAATCAACTTGCGAATGTATTGAGTACTTTCAAACACCTACCTCTTCCATAGTAGAAGTTAGAAATAATATATTAATAATCATAGCACAATAAGTCTATTGGCACTATTCGCATATGGAATGTTCCCACTAATATTACTTAGTACGGGAATAGTATGACAATAGTATGGCTTTGGTATGGCTAAGAGTCTGGCAATAGTATGGCAGTAGATATGGGCCAGAAGACATAACAAAACCCCTCACTACAAGCCGGGTGATGCCCAGTTGCACACAAAACCAATTGAACATAAATGCGAATTTCTGTCTCCTGAGCGATATGCCGTCAATAATTCAACGATATTGTAAGTCATCTTTATCTGGCGGAATCTTTTCAAACATTTAATACTGTCGTCAGTCTGACTCGCTTGCTTTGCTTGTTCGCCGACGATATACTTATTCATTAACCTACCCAGTCTCCGATATTTGAACAATCCACCCTATCCTAACCTTAACTAACCAAATGTAACGGAAAATAATCTAAAACTACATACAATATACTATAATGAGACATCGTTCTTACCTAATTCTATTCCACCTATTTAAAACTAGACAGAATTTGCAGTAAAAAGTCATATGTGTCCAATTGATCTAAGCGCTAGTGGGTTCTCCCTCAAAAAGCCCAGTCAACAGATCCGTTATAGACTTAATACTTTCATATTCACCGCTGGGAAAAAACAAGCTGCAAGTTGAAACTTGCAATTTGCTTCCTCCGAATCGTAAGTAGTGTACGAAGTCCTTATATGGGGATTTCTAAGATCTCGAGTGCCCTGCATTCGCGGTGTTCTCCCCGGAGACCACCTGGCGCCCAACCCAATTTAATTATCGCGTATCGGGTCTTGTGAATATCGAAATTTATTGAGAGAGAATCACACAGCGTTTTGCGTACGGTTCCCTATTTTCCAGATATCGTTTACATTCTATCTAATTTCGTATTGAGATTTTGTTTTTGGGGAATAACGTCGCAACATATCACGGCTAAATGATACTCTATACTTTTCGAAAATTGGAAATCAATAGATCAAAGTTGCCGCGAGTTATATTGATAAATTTAATTTTTCGAAAAATTCAAAATATCATAAAATCAAAACTTCTCGATGGATTCTGCCCAAATGCAATACTAACCAATCTTGGATACAAATCTCCTTCTCAAGAACTATTTACACGATTATCACAAAATTTGCGATAGCTAGAGTGATAACGTCCTTTTTTTGGGAATTTAAAAACGACATAAAATCCGAATGAAGGGAATATAGAGGTGCATATGCCTGCAAAATTGGGGGGCTGTAGCACACGCACATGCACACGCACACGCACGCACGCACGCACACACACACACACGAATCCGGACATTTTCTGCAAACGTGTTTTCTTGACGTTTTGGCACATTCTGAACATGGTGACATGAAAACCTCGAAAATTTTCCACCGTCACATAGCTTCCTTTATGAGGATGCAATACACAGTCTCTCTCTTACATGGAACATCACTTTAGTGTCCCCCTCCGATTTTGATGAAACCCAACTATGTTGTAGTCCTTGAAAATCTAAGAGACACGCGTTGTTTTTTTATAGGCGGAAAAACGATTCTGGGGGTGAAATCAACCCCCAAAGTACAGCATATCGGGGGGCGGTAATGCAGTTTCACCTAGAAGGGATCGACCGATTTCAATGAAACAAAAACTAAAATGTTTCTCATCACGAGTAATGTAAAGTGCACCTAGACGTTAGGTAATGCAGTTTCACCTAGAAGGGAGCGGAAAAACGATTCTGGGGGTGAAATCAACCCCCAAAGTACAGCATATCGGGGGGCGGTAATGCAGTTTCACCTAGAAGGGATCGACCGATTTCAATGAAACAAAAACTAAAATGTTTCTCATCACGAGTAATGTAAAGTGCACCTAGACGTTAAAAAAAATTGTCTCTTGTGCACTGAGCGGCATTAATGGTATACCAGAGGAAGTTAGGGGAACAGTGGCGAAGCGAGAGTAGAGGCGGTCAGCAGCCTAGAAGCAAGCCAGGCCTGATACAAATTATCACCAAAAGCATCCTATAGTTGCTTGTTACAATTCTTTTTGATATTATGAATTTATTTTAGAAGAATACTCGTGACGGTTAATCGGCCGTGTTCGGAAGAAGCGGCAAAAACGGCTGGCGAAAACACAGTCGGTCCCCGTGAGGGTTGAGCGTGTATCGCAAGTCAATTTGGCCAAAAAGGCGCTCAATATTCAGCAACGAATTATTTCGGTACCCACTACAAGCAACAACTAGAAGATGGTAGGTATAACAAATTATGAAAGTATTAAATCTCGTCAAAAACGCGGCAATACAAAAAAGTTTCAATTGCGCAAGAAAGCGTAGCTTGAAGATAGATTCCAGTGGTAAATTCTACTTTAGGGCCTCATTCGGCAAAATCAAACAAATAGAAATTATCGGAATACTTTAACAAATGGCAAAGCCTAGCACTATCGTCGTTTTTGCTAACCCGATGCGGAGACATTCACATCGGAAAACTCAAAAATCGGAGATATTTCCGCTGAGGCACCAGGCACCGTATGGCTGTAGCAGCTAACTCTTGGCTGCGACGACTACACCTCCCACCATGCAGTCCTGATCCGCGGAAATTCTTCATTCTGATTGGTGCAACTTAAATGCTTCCCACTTAAAAACTATTGCGAATTTTTATAAATGGTTTGGGGGAGAGTACTCTGAGGATCTCCAGCTATCGCCCATTTTCGGGTGTAAAAAAAGTTCTGGGACACCCTATATAGTGGTTCGTAAGATATTTAATTTGAAACATAGGTACAAGAGTTACTTCGAGAATAGAGTCTCATTCAGCCGATGCCCGTCTACCCGGTTATCTGTATTTGACGTGTGCCTATCGAGTTTCTTGATTTCTGGAATATGCTCCACTAATCGTCATCGACTGCTCGAAATAAAGCAAGTCCCTTAAATTCGGATGAGTCGACATTCGTATTCAATTTAAAGCGGAAAACAATTTCTTTGCCGACACATCGGCTTTCTGCTTAATCTTGCATTATCTTATTGTTGAATACAACCCAATCAGGGGTGGAATAAAATAACTGGTATGAAAACGCTGCGATCGGTCTTTCATACCCCGCTTCATCGATAGTCTGATATCGTCATTTGGACGTTAGAGTAATTAACAAAGCAGGTACATGCAGCAGTATAATCCATAAATAATTGTTTTACCTGTATGGGAATAGTGAATGTAAAAGTAGGTTGCCTGTTTCGTGGAGGATACAACCCAAGATCACCCACAATGTATGATCTGAAATAAATATACCACAATATCATGTTAGTCAGTTAAATTATTATAAATCTGCGAATTACGCATTTTTATTTCTTATTGAATTAGGTATCATTAAGTTATCATCCAATTTTTATTTGCTCATTCCTTTTAAGTAGGGTAACAAGACGTGCAAAGGAATACATCAACAAGGTAGGCATACACGTTCTGGAAGGCTGAATAGGTAAACAAAATAAAATAAAAGGAATGGGAGAAAAAATTAAAAATTTTGAAAAATTTCGACTGTAAGTACTATTGTAGGCTTATCCTTGGCTCAAGCGAACCCAAGACGG
>NW_014333037.1:0-29968 GCF_000341935.2 Cephus cinctus | reverse complement strand
GGGGGGGGGGGGGGGGTCAGTCGATAGAAATCTAACTCTGACACGTAAGGTAGGATTTTCAAAAACAAACTTTTTAAAAAAAAATTCAACCGACTTCAAAAAGCACAAAAAGTCACTACACTAAAAAGCGAAAAATAACAAAATACAGCTTCAATCCAAAAGCCACACACAACAATACACGTAATACGTTTTATTTATTTTTGTCTTATTTCGTTTAGTATACACTATTATAATTACTTATTAATTAATCTATCTGCATTTATGATTTCTGTAAACAATTACAACGTTACAATTCTTGTCCAAACCTATTACCTATAATTAAAATAAAATATTATTATTGGTTTATATATAATAATATATATATATATATATATATTGTGACGTGAATTTCGGAAATTCAGTCACAAAGATTGCTAGGAGTAGGGAAAAGACACTATCCACCGGCAACGATCTTCCAAACGTCAGTCACCCGACATTCCAAAGACGGCTTTGCTTGTCTCGCTTATCGTTTAGGCACTCTGTTTCCGCCTATCGTCCTTTCTGCTTATTTCTGTTCCGCCTTTCTGCTTTTTTCGTTTTTATTTTTTATTTTCGAGCTTTCCTATTCGCACTCGCTTACCTTCTTTACCGTCCTGGGCGAATCTACGTCGATACCACGAGCACGAAGCTGACCGCCAATGAGAGTTCCTGAGCTATCGGACGAGCGATCGACAGAGGCTAGACCAAACTCTTGTTCGTTCCGGAGGACTTCCGTGGAGCCAGGGAGGCCCGGGATGGGATCCCTCTACTACTTCTGCCGGCCGCCCATACGGACCGCCAAAAAAAGGGCCTTCGCCACTCGTGCCGCCGATAGGAGGAAAGGATAATCCTCTATCGTGCCGCCCAGTCGCCGAACGTTCCCTAACGCTCCTGTTATCAGTGGCCCCCGGAGAAGAAACTAGGGCCTACTCTTCGCTGGATCTTGCTGCTCGCACCAAGGACTCACGATCCGCCGCACTAAGGATTCCCGCGCTCAGCTCGGCCCTCTCCGCCTATCTTCGGACTCGAGCCGCCTAATGCTTCATCTCTGGCTACTATCAAGCGTTAGATTTACCTATTCTGTATTATTATATTTTGCTATCGCTCTACCATGCGAATTATAAATTATTAATTTATGGAGGGGGGCCCCTAGGGCTCTTCCTCTAGCGACGAATTCCGGCTCGTTCACTTCCGTTTGGAGCATCTTAGCCAGTGGTTGATTGTAACAATTGTTAAAGTGAACAAAGACGAACCGAATTCGACTGACTGAAATTGCGAAGCGAAACCAAAGACTAACCGATATCGAGTGGAGGATAGTATATAGAGAAGGAAGGAAGGAAGTCTGAGGACCGATTTCCTCGATCCTATATCTGATGTAGTTGGTGAGCACTTTCCGTTACCTTTATTTTGGAGATTTCGTAAACTTATCTGAGTTAATCCCGTCTAGGCTCTTTGACCTAGACACATGAAACTACGAAGCGGAACACTTTGACACCCTGGACTTCCACATACGACACAAATGCGATGGACGTGCGAAGACGACGACGACGACGACGACGACAACGACGATGACGACGACGACGGAACTGAAATAAAATCATCTCGCTCGCCATTTCAATACGCCCTGATCTCGTACACTAATCGTATTGAATTTGGTGGCAATCGCTTCAGAACCTTCAATTCCTATAGTGAATGTATCAATAACTTTTCATCATATATAGCGGTTCATAAGATATTTCATTCCAAACACAGGTATAAGGAGTTGACTCGAGTAAAAAGTCTCGGCGCGCTGTGCCCTGTACAGCCGGTTGCCTGTACTTGGCGCGAGACTCGACCGAGTCTCTTGAATCGTTGCGAATAAAATATATTTTTTTTTCTTATGTGAATGTCGCGCAAGACAAATGAGACTACCCTACAGCCAATATTTAAATATCTTGTAACTGCAAATGGTTAATTGTAGATTACGAGTGGATCTTTCGTCTCAATTATCTAGTGCTTCATATGGGGAGGATCAATCTGAGATCTCTCGCAGGTCACTCGATAATCTACAAATGATCTATAAATGATCTCTCCGATACTTGTGCTATACATCCGTCCTTCTGGAAAGTGGGGAAGAGCTGCAATTTGGTGTGTATATCCTGGGAATGAAATAAAGACGTCCGGATTCCTTCCGTTATAATCAATTTCTCCAGAGGGCTGTCAAGTAGCGTTAATGGATTAGGGATTATTTTTCGGACATTCCTAGGGAGGAGGGGGGGGTCCCTCCTCTAGCTCTGTAAGGCCACATTGCAACTCCTCCGCCCTTAAACGCGAGATGCGGGTACAGAGCATCTCATCAAGCGTAATCCTTGCTACTCAGAATTTGCTTGGCCAACCACCTCTACCACGCCGGTAGCTTTCGTAATGTAAAGTGACTTCACGCCATCGCAGACAACGGAATTTGGATTAGCCCGTGCAATTGTCTAATTTACTACTCATTGCCAGTAAGACCGGACCCTATCTCTGCAGAGACGGGATTCTACTTGACTCTACAAGATGGTCATACCCAACTTTCGCTCCACTAGAACACTACTGCCCATGCATCCTGTTCAGCACCTCTCCCTCTCCCTTCCGCTGATCGGAACTTGGGCATCGATCATAGGCTCTATATTGGGCGTCATTTGTAGCCCGCGTGTAACGTCAGTGTATGTATTGTGACGTGGTGGATTTCACCCGTCTTGTCCTCGGCGGAAAATCACGCCGAAACGCGATACGGGCCTAAAAGACCATTGCAAAGTCCAGGCAGGATCCACCGACCGCAAGGGCCTAATTTAAATTACGATAGATTATTTTATTATTTTTCTTTTGTTTGGCGTGTACTCTGCCGGAGTTCGAATAGATGCTCACTCGCCGTGCCCGTGTAGACGCGGAGAAAGAGAGAGGGAGAGCCAGCTGGAGTCCCAGGAGGAAGGGAGCTGCGACACACGAGGGTCGACACTCGCGCTATCTGCAGACAGCAGCTCTACTGGCCCAGGAGGCGCGCGCAACGCGGGACAGCTTGACGTCACGCGGCAGCAACGCGTTCTACTCAGCTGGTACTCAACCACGACGACTGGAAGCGGCGTACACAGCGCCACCCGACTGAGCACCACTACCGACCCCTATGGCATACCGCCCATCGTCAGTTTGCGCATAATTATATTTTCCCGAGTTGGGATTCCAGAGGCGCCTGGTGCACCCTCGCGCGAGAACGAATGTTACTCTTCGTAGGACCAGGATGTATGAATTGTCTACAAGATATGATGGAAATTATTAATTGTCGCGATGACATATTCGAAACTGGCGCGTGGCAAAGACGCTGGGTTGAAGGATTCGTCCGCAGGGCGAATCGCCGCCCATTAGCCTAAAGGGAGGGGGTGCTATCCTTCACGCGAAGACAAAGCGCGTGAAGATCGAGAGATTTCTGCTTGGACACGCGTAGACGTTAGACGTTTTTGTTCGATTGGAATTTGTGAGTACGCGAGTGCACTGAGTGCCATTGGGCTGACGTTTTGGTTTTCTGGAATTACGCGACAAGGGAACACCACGGTAAGCGAGTCTAACTGACTTTTGCGAGCGACGTAACTTCGTGCAAATCTTGGTACCGAATTTTGTTTGCTTTTGTAAGTTTTGACCGCGCGTGTAACGGACACGCGGAGGGACGATCCCTCCCCCTCGAATTAGACCAAGGCACGAAGGTCCGTCGAACGGCAGGGAACTTGTTTAGAACTTTTGTTTTGATCTTATTATCGAATTAGAATTTCGTAACGTCTCCGAATTATTTCTTGTCGTCCGCCCGTCAGGCATTTATAACTTTTGATTTTGTAACGCGTGGAACGCGTACAGGTCCTTGACGGTCGGTCATCATATTGTGGTAAACGCGGATTAGCCGCGTTACGACTTTGGCTTTGAATCGTACGGTACGCGAAGTACCCGTTACTATCTTTTGATTGTACTTTGGTTTTGTCTTTTCGATCTATATTAATTATTATTTTTTTTTGTAACTCATCGATTCGGTATTGTACAAAATCGTCGCGCTTCGCGCCGCCCATTTTCTTTAATAAACCGAACCATTTATTTGAGATCGAAGTGTCCGAATGATTTTGTGTGTCGCGTGATCGTCTGACCTATCCGACCTATTGTTCCGAACCCCGACGCCTCCGCGTAGCTGAGTTAGCCAACGTAGGCACGCGAAGACAAACTGTAGAAATTGATAAGTGGTTCCCGTTTTGGAACCTGGCGCCCAACAATACCTTAGGTATTTCGAGAGTAAAATTTGTTAGCCCCGGGGTTACCTGGAACGCATAGGAATCGCGTAAAGTTGTGCGCCGGTCGGCTTGCATTTTCCGGTGAGGTCGATCGCGTAAAAATACGTCACAGTATGTACGGCAGCGTGTATCTCAAAAACCAATGTACACTGAAAATAATCGTAAGCGCAGAAAAATCAGAAATCGGACATGCCTATATTTCTGCCGACACTTCGCTCTAAATGGCCAACTTTAAACGACTCTAGATTGAAAACTAAGCACTTCTTAATAAAAGGAAGATCACTTTCATGAACAGCGATATCCCCCCGAATAGCACTGTACGCCATGAATAAAGCAATTTAGGGACACTCGGTATATTAGGTATTGATACTATAATGTCTGCTGTTTATTCAGTGATGAAACTAACAGACAGTAAGTGGAACTTACCTGATTGGATAACTAATCGGTTCAAAAGTGACGCTCTTCGAAGGTCTATCGGTGTTTAATTTTGAAAGAATAAGTCTGCAGCATGCGCCAACCGGAGATAGTTCTTTCACAAAAAGGTCATCGCATAGAATTCTATCACCCCTGAAAGCAAAATATTTTAAATATAGACGTACATGTTAGTGTTAGTTTTCTATTAGTAGGATTTCCAACGCGTTATACCTCAAGGTATCTCCTAAACCAGCTTAACTAATTAAGTGTTAATCCATCTGACTAACTCTACTACCAAGAAAACGTCGCACCTTAGCGAGATGATTTTATTTCAGTTCCGTCGTCTTCACATTTCCAAATACTTTTTTTTTACATAACAGATGGCGCTGGTTAAGAAACGCGGTTGAGTCTTCGCCAAGTACAGCAAACCAGCGTACAGGCAAGGCGACGAAGCAAGTTATGTAACTGAGCGTCATTACAGCAGTATGATCAGGAATCGATTTCCAAGATTAAAATATGAAATAAATTTTAAAACCGTCTCCGTCGGGTACTCTCCTCTGCCGGGCAACTCGGTACGTTGAGACTATCTCCCCACGGCAGATTCGAGCACCTCGACCTCAACTAAACAATAACGAAATCTTACGAGAGCCTTGACATAACTGTACGAATCAACCCGAGAGCGTAGCTTCTGAGCAGGGTGGCGACCTGAAGGGAACCAGAAATCGAGAACGTTATCTGTATCGGTAACCGGAACCGCCTTGGGACCGTGATTTGAAAAATCGCGTCACAAGTTTTATTAATTATTAAATGAGGATTAAATCATAATCAACTACAGGAAGCAGTAGTAATGTAAAAGAGTAGTGAAAACGTTATAGGAAATTTTGAAAATACAATTAAAATGATGGGCCTGTGCTAGATCATATAATAGGCAAACATGTAGTGACTTATGTACTTGGCCTCAATAATCTGATATCAATACTTCTTATTAGAGGAATGTACAGCAGTCCTGTACTAGGCGTAGTTTTTTACACGTAACTGTTTTTTTGGGGTATATCACAAGTTTTTGTTGCTCAACGGGACATAGAAGCTCTAAGCACTGAAGTCAATATTTTCACAGATATAAAATGTAAATGCATTGTGCTGTCGCTAATCAGAAAAATATATTGCGTTGTCGAAAATGTTTAATGGTATATAAATTTAATTTATAAGTCTATTTTTTTTAGAAATGCATAAAGATATACACACATTTTGAATGAAAATGTAATCTTGAATGTATATAAGCGTCGTTAATGGTGTCCAGCTTGTTAAAGCCGTGTAGTAAACGTAAGAGAGGAGAGCGCGCTGGATTATTTATGTACCTCAGCCCATGCAAACAATCGAGGGGATGCTATGGTTCGAGCGTCAGGCCAAAGCCTCGCTAGTTGCACACTTTCCTGGACACCATCGACTTCCACGCCCAACACCTAAATACAGGAAACTAAGAGTGGAACACCTGGACACCCTGGACTTCCATGACTGGCACCTAGATACAGGAAACTACGAAGAGGAACACATGGATACCCTGGACCTCCAAGTCCGACATCTAGATACAGGAAATTACAGAGAGGAATATCTGGATACTCTGGACTTCCATGTCCGACGCATTAATACAGGAAACTACGGAGAGGAACACCTGAACATCCTATATCTGTAAAAACTGTCACCTAAAATACGAGGAACTATTTCGAAGGACACGCATACGTACACCCATACACACGTGCTCCGCATGAATGCTATTAACTATTCTGAAATTTATACTAACTGGAAATGCGGTGTAAATGGTAGCTTCACGTATAAAGTGTGTTTGATTGTGTTGTGACTCGTAAATTATCAACACCATCCAGAATACAAATAGGTAAGGAAGACAAAGCAGTCAGCGACATCTGTCGTGTAAAAAAGTAGATGGATGTGCGAAGACGACGACGATGACGACGACAACGACAATGGACCTAAAATAAAATCATCTCGCTCGCCATGTGAATACGGCCTAATCTCGTACACTAATCGTATTGAACTTGGTGGCAATCGATTCAGAACCCTCGATTCCTATAGTGAATGTATCAATAACTTTTTCTCATACATTGCCGTTCATAAGTTATTTGAGTCAAAACACAGATACAAAAGATGCTTCGAGTAAAGAGTCTCGGCTGGCCGTGCCTTGTACGGCGGGTTGCCTGTACTTGGTACGGAACTCGACCGAGTCTCTTGATACGTCTGACGTATCATTAGCCATTGTTAAGGTAAAGGATCTGCGAGTTGAATGCAACATCACTACGGGTGCTTGTATCAATAAACGTAAAGTGCACACCATACACGAATTCTTTCCTGTCGTAGTATCCAGATACTGCAAGATCATGAAGGTGTCATCGTACGTCATTTATCTACCGATCGGTACCAAGACGGTAGATCCCCTGCAGCTTCGAATAGTCGATGAAGACGGAGACCTGGTCAACTTTCAAGGACAAATCGTAACGATAAGACTGCACATTAGGTCGATATGATCATGAGATTCGTGTATAATAGAAAGATTGACAGTGGCTATAATAGGAACCCAGTATGCCGAAAAGCGATCAGCCGTCGACCATTTCTTGAAACGCTCACATGTCAAAACGTGTTACATATTTCTAAAAAATCTGGAACTCAATGTCCGTTCGGAAGAGAAAAATGAAACATTCACTTTGCTGCACTGTTTTCGTCTGCTACGTACCAAGTTTACCATGGAAGAAGAAACGTTATATATTGAGACGTTTCGTGATTTTGGAGTCTTAGGAATGACGAGACTTTCTATGGGGTTTGTGCACTGGTAAGGCGTCTTCAGAAACAATTAGACACTGGAGTTTCTAAAATAAAAGATAATGATATATTGTTCTATAAGTTACAGACTAGGTATCTTTAATATTCTATTTTGTTTCTTTCACACGCATTCACACACTTTATAATTGTATCTCGTTTGATAGTCGTATCGTAGGCGACAAGAAGTGTTTTTGTGTACGTATTCTCTCTATTAGCCTTTTGGAATGGAAAGAGGTAGCTGGAACCACAATACAGCAGATTGCACAGTGCGTCCGAAGACCGTGGTCCAGTTGAAGGTAAGGGTGATAATGATTCGGGACCCACAGGTGATCACAATGATCCCCGTTCGCCGAGCCAATTATCTTTGGAGTGGGGATGAGAGTGCTATCACCACAATGCAGCAGAGTGCACAATGCGTCCGAAGACTGTGGTGCAGCAGCGGTCGGGAGAGTGAGGATTCAAGACCCACAGATGATCACAATGACCCCCGTTCGCTGAACTATTTAACTTAGGGAATAGGAAAGAAGGAGCTGGGGCCACAATACAGCAGAGTGCACAATGCGTCCGAAGACTTCGGTCCAGCGGGAAACAAGTATTGTGAAGATCAGAACCTACAGATGGTCACAATGACCTCCGTTCGCTGTATCTTCACTTCGGAAGGGTTTTTGGTGATGTGGATTTTGGAGAGTAGCAGACAGCGCCGGCACTATGACGTTCGCTGACGTCGAATTTTGGATAGTAGAAGTCTTCCTTGAGTATGTGGTAGCATTTTTATGCTCCTATGTGTCCATATACCTCGTGGCATTCTTTGATGATTGCATCTACCTTTTGTTCTGGTATCATGGCCTTCCATGTTTCATCTTGATTTTTGAAGACGATGTCATTGATTATTTTGTAGGGTTCTTCCCCAGAGTCTTCCTTCTCTAGAGTTTCTTGAATCTGCTGGAACTTTGGATCCTTTTTCTGATGCTCTGCGAGTTTCTCCATTATTTCTATAAAGTTTTCTGATAGTTGTCTAGCTAATCTGTTGATTTGGATTACTTTCTTACTCTTTCTTCGTTCTTCTTGCCCCGGTCTGCTGAGGGCGTCTGCTACCATATTCAGTTTTGCTGGGCAGTGTTTGATCTCGACGTCGTAGTCTTGAATGGCTAAGATCAATCTGGCGAGTCTAGCGCTGACTAGTCGACAGTTCTTCAGGAGTGAGAGAGCTAGGTGATCCGTAATTATGAAGATCTTTGCTCTCAAGAGGTAAGTGGGGAATTTCTACAGCGCCCATACTATGGCCAGATTTTCCTTCTCTGTGGTGTAATAGCCAATTTCGGCCCCTTTTAGAGTACGGCTGGCAAAGCATACTACTTTACCTTCTCCATCTTTATTCCTCTGGAACAATACTGCTCCTAGTGCGTAGTCGTTTGCGTCCGTCTGGAGATAGTATGGCTTCCTTTGGTCTGGGTAGTGCAGAAGTACGTCATTGCAGAATGCGATTTTCGTTTCTTCGAATACTTCCTGTTGGATTTCTGTCCATGACCACTTGCTTTTTCCTTTGAGTAATTCCAAGAGCGGTACTATCGTTTTACTATCGCGGTACTAACAACTCTTAGTTGTTTTAAATTCTTCGGCGTTGGATATTCTTGGATCGCCTTTGTTTTTTCGGGATCCTTGTGGAGTTAATATGTGACCCAGGAAGGTAACCCTTTCTCTCATGAACTTTGATTTCTTGAATTTGAGAGTGAGTCCATGTTCCTGCAGTCTCCTGAATAATTCTTCCAAATGTTTTAGGTGCTCCTCGAAGGATGATGATATACAGAGGATGTAATCGACGACATTTATAATGTGATCGCCGATTCCTCTGAGAACTGGTTATAATCCTTGGACCAAGCTGGCTGTGCTTCTTTTGAGTCCGAAGAGCGTTACGGTGAATTCGTAGCATCTACCTCGGTGTGTGAACGCAGTATACTTGCATGAATCTGGGTGCAGTGGCACTTGCCAGAAGCTGCTGGTTAAGTCGAGTGAGGACATTATTTTCGCGCCTCCACATTGCTGGAATAGTACTTCCGTTGGCAGCATGATCTCGTGGTCTTCCACTAAGATGCTATTCAGTCTTCTCTAATCAAGGCATAGTCGAATTCTTCCGTCTTTCTTCACGACTGACACCAGGGGATTGACGTACGGACTTGTAGATCGCTGGATGATGCCATCTTTGAGCATTTTTTCTATCTCGGCGTCTACTTTTTTTCGGTAGGCCATCGGCACTGGATAAGTTTTGGTTGTGAAGGGTTCATGATCGATAATTTGTAGGCCATGCTGGTAGGATAATTATATAATAAATAAAAATGATGTCTAAGTTATCGTAACGGAATTTCAAATGAAATGAAATGCTATAATAATAGTTAGCCAAAATTATAAGTATAATATTTACCCAACCATACAATTACGATAAATTGTATCACATGAAGGTGTCCGTTGCTCAAAAGTAGTTTTGTATCCACCATCCGGTATATTATTTCCTTTTGTAGTGTTAATAGGCTTCCAATTCCATTCATATATCTGTTCGTAAAATACTTTCTCATCCTAATAAAATGAAAAGGTATTTTTATTAATTTATAACTAAAACTTATTAATTAGACATTTTAGTAGTAATGAATTTTCATCAACACACAGGGAAGGTCACCTTAATGACATAAAACGATATAGAATTCTTCACATTGCAGATAACTACAGTTAATAAATGTTACTGATGTGACATCCAATTAACGATTATACACGATCGGTGTATTGATAGTTAGAGGATGATCACAATGACCTGTTTAGGGTCTAAACTTTCGAAAATTAACCCGGGATCGGCCAGTTACTTGCACCCTATATCGTTGACGGTCATGAGACTGTTCGTACAGATCGAATTATTATCGACTGCGGATAGAAATTTAAATCCACAATAGGAAACCTTTAGGAAAACTGATAAAACTGAACTTCTACTTACGAAGTGCTGCACTTGACCATGAATTAGGAAATTTCGTGATGATTGAACAGGGACAGGAGTTGGTTTAAGAATCGAATGAAGATTGTTAATAGAACATTTTGCAATAAAGTTGCGTACAGGAAATTAGAGTTTCAACACAATAATTTAATTTAAAGGTAAAATAAGATAACTTACGTTATTAAAATAGATTTTTAATACGCTGTTTAACTGTTGAATTCGAATTTGGAATCGGCGACAAAAGACTTAAAAAGATTTTTAGAATTTGTAGTGTAGCACCTGTTCTCGGATTCCTTAAGATTGAGTCACGATAACTAGACCCGGAAACAAAAAGTACCTTCGCTCGATCGGTCCAATATCTTCGAATCCGTAAGCGACATATAAACCTGAGAGATATGCCGGTGGGCGACAGGCATTCAGTGAAGCCACGAGGAAACGGTAACGAGATGCACCAAGATAGCGATAAGAGACAAAAATCTAACGATACTAGGACCGATGCGTCGCGGAAGTCTGACTAGCACAGCCCCGAAAGGTATAGGAGAGGTTAATTAGGAAGTAATAGCCGTAAGCCAGTTTTACGTAACCAAAAACTGAACAATTTATTTTCCCTAACTATGAGACATAAATGATAACAACAGAAAACCCGACAGAGATACGAAAAAGGCTACCAGAGGTAGTCGCGGTAATATTTAGTGATTACAGATGTTGGTAAAGGGCCAAAAGGTAGCCGATAGCCCTTACAGGTAACGAGCGTAGTTCTTGGTACACGGGCCCAGAGACAGGTAGCGGAAAGAGTACGTACACGCAAAAAGGAATTTGATAAAGAAGTACTCACGGCCTGCGAGAAGACGTAATGTAACGAACGCGCGAATTCCGGCTAATACGCCGATTACACTATTACGCTTAAATAGTCCCCTTTCGCATTTCAGGTAACACAAACAATCCAAAGGATAAAAAAATAATTCCATGGGCACAATACTTAAAAAAAAAAGAGGGTAAATCAATGGTCAAACGGTAAGATCACCGCACAGTCATATAATAAAGAAAACACGGAAAATCATAACAATAACTATTCGATACGAGACCAGACCGCGTGGTCGACCCTCGGATAGGCTCCGATTACTAAGAGAGTTTATGCTATTCTCGGCAGCGTGAAATGACTTGCCGACTGACTCCTATTCTCGTGAATTTCAAGAGTCCCAAGGACTGAGGTAGACGCGGCGGGATTTATGCTATCTCAGGTAGCCGTTCTTATTACTATCCATACGAGGAAATCTTACATGCGATCCGATCAACCAAGAAAACAAAAGGTACGTTAACGCTCACGAAAATATCCGGACAAGTGTACTCACGCGAATTAATAGAACGTAGAATAAAATAAAACGAACGGACAGGCTCTTCGCCGTGGCCGTAATCGGGGAAACTACCACTACTGGAAATTACACTTCACTCGCGAACTAGCATAGTTAAATTAATAATCCGGCCACGAAGCTCTTCAATGGACGCTTGCTTAGGCCGGCGTTAGTCAACCTTTCGCTACTAGGTAGCGTGTAACAATATTACTCACGTAGGTAGCGTGAAGAGTTTCGTACTCGGTTACAAGGAAGAGTGCTTACCAGATAATAGAAGTAATGATATTCCACAGAAAGGAAGCTTTCGGTAGATTTTCTGGAGCAGTGAGGAAACGTCCACTTAGTAGAAAGGTCCACGATGAAAGAGGACGATTACGTTTCTTTTCGCGACACCCGGGGTACTATCCTCCCACCCGATCCTCAATTTTTGCCGATTACAATTGATTAATTATTCATCGCGATTACTTCCGCCAATCCTAGATGTGTATTGATAATATATCGCCAGGATCTAGTATCATTACTTCTATTAGGTAGCTTTAAACGTTCGAGCGGTTGCGTGCGCATCCGTCGCACAGTCCTCTGGGTAAAAATAGTACGCTAGTGCTTCGATAGATGGCGGTACTGGCGTCCCCCGTGTTGCCATGCCGCTGTCCGCATGTTATTGACGCGAAGTTTGGATAGTGTATTCGTCGTGCCGTGCTTTTGAAGTTCTGCTGAGATGCTCCAAAATGGTGTTACATCCCTTCGAGCCTCCGTACTTGACCGGACATTGCCGATGCGGGTACCCAGGTTGGTTAGCGGCTACAGGTAGCGTATGAATCTTGACTGCAGGTAAGTGGTCTTTTCCTATGATCCGTATTTTACATTTTGATAACTCTCCGAGTGACAGCTTCCCGTGCCTTGCAGGTTGCTGACCGGGTCCTCGCTCCACGACTTTGGGAAAATCCTTATCGTGCCCACAGGGCACAACGATCCCCTGGAAGGAGAAATGAAGTTGCCCTTCACCTGGGTATTTCGAGTGTTCCTTCTGAGCGCAGTGAATCTACGTGTGATTACGCCGGACTCGCATCCCGATGTCAGGTAACAGGAATACCTCGACGGAGACAGCAGGAGTTTCGTGACAGGCGAACAGGTAAGACGGTAATCCCTTCACAGGGAATTCTGACGCTGGTAGCGGCTGCGATATTGGTGGTCTGCGTCGAGCGGTTTGAATTTGGCGGGCTCTAGCAGTGGTAATCGGGTCGAGCGGTCGGTATAGCAGTTCCGCCGCGGTCGGTAATGTCGTCCCACGCAGGTATCCAGCTTCACAATTTTCCGTGTGGGTGAGTGTAGGCTCATTCATAGGTATAGATTAAAATTAGATATAATTAATTTACAGATCTTATATTTTCTAGGTGGCTCCCCGACCCTCACCAGTGGCCGTTTATCCTAGAGCGAGCTGTAAATCCAGCCCGCACTCCAACTTCCCACGACTCTACTTTTGTGGCGTGCATTTTTGAAAATGCAACGTCACAGTACTTAGATCTTTGTTTTGAGTTGAAGTTTTATAGAACGATCTACTTTGTCATCTGACTGAACCTTTTTGACTTCCAACTCATGACTGGACTCTATGACTGCTGATTCGAAACTGATTCTAGATCGAGCTCATCTTCCTTTTGTTAGATGATTTCGTGAAGACATAAATAATAACTTTTAATTGACCTGTACTAACTTTTAGGCCTTGATCACTATGTGGGGGTTTACCCTCTATTTCTTGACCTTTTCTTATTGTATGCTTTCCCCTCGGAGAAAAGCCGGGCATAGTCGTGCACACGGAGCCCGAGCGAAGTTCGGTGGTCCAGACATTCGGTACGCTGACCTGCTAAGATCTCCGCCAGGAAAGAGGTTCGCCTTTAGAGCTGATAGGGCTGCGAACCGCGTCGCGAGGAACTCGCGAACCGTTGGTAGTGCAGGCTAGAGACGATGGAAAAGGTTCACCCTGTGGTCCTGGACGGAGGGCCGCGATTGCCGTTGGGGAGTTATCGTATGCATCGTGACGGTTTATACTGACCCCTTTTCTTCTTATTGGAATAAATGAACAATTTAAACTTCAAACGGCGTTTTCATCGACATACCCCGAACTGTTCGATTCTCGTCGCCCCCACGTTCCCTTCTATCATTTTCAACTAGCTGAAGCTAAGCAACCGGGAGACCGTGAAGAAGCGGCCATAGAAGGGAACGTCGGTGCGAACAGTCCGCACATGGCGCCCAACAGTTAGATTTTCGGATCTTTTTCGGATTTCAGCACGTTGGGAGCAGCCGCGTATTATTTGTAGGCGACTCTGGTGGACGGCATACGTCATAATACATATATTTTAATACGAATTGGTTAAACGTTCTATGAAATCGGATTCTACAAAAATAAGTGTATGCTACATTAACGAACGCGGCAGACCAGTCGCTTCTCCCCTATAGGTAAAAATAGAAAATAGATTATTTTATTGATGTTTAGTTCTTGAGTCATCATAAATTCGTTCAAACGTCTCTTGTTGGTAATACGAAATAAATTTAATGTGTTTGTGTGGATTAATATTTACTATTGATATAAAAATAAAATGTATAATACAGTCGACTCTCCCTAAGAGTACACGGTTGGGACCAGAATTGGGTGCTACTAGACACCATGACCTTGTAGGGAATACCCCACAGCCGCGCAACATTCTTCCCGCAAGTTGCTAGACGACTTTTGGCGTGCATGCGCACATAGTTAACTACCAAATAGACGGGATAATATCTTCACCTCTCGGACTTTCGTGCACAGCAGATTCAGGGAACTCTGTTACTACAGAGCGTGCTGTTAGGGAGAGTTATAAGTATATTTTGTTCATCGATGATGTCCAGGTAATCTGAAAACTCTGCAGTAAAATAAGAAATACAGTAGAAATACATTTATCCGAGGTAATGTGGGGAGGAAATACCTGGGATAAGCGAAATCTCGGAAAATACGGTAAACATACACAATTCAAAACTTTTAATATTTTGATATATTTGAAATAGTAACATAAAATTTAACCACATCAGCATATAAACGTGGGAGTCTAACGAACGTTCGTCAATCTTTGGTGTACATAAAGAAGCGTTAGTTGCTACTAGCGTGGCTTAAGAATGCAGTAATAGCTCTTTCAACTTGCTAATTCTTTTTCTAGCTGCAATATCTCGTCATGGTTTCATCAATAAGAGGTCACTTGCAGTACTTTCCGACTGTTCTTTGACATATTTAAGAGCTCATGTTCAAGCTCATTTAATCCTTGTTCGTGGTTAATTCGCGGACTTTCTTCCTTTTCGTTGTCTTCTATTTCGTCTCCAGTATTTTCGAATTGGCCAATTTCGTCGTCAGTAAGTTCATGTTCACGATCGTCCCCCCGTTTCTCTCGACGTTTGCACAATTTGCTGCTTGAAACTATGCAAATCTATATCGTCTGCAATTTCATCGCTTTGGTTGTTAGAATGCAAGATTTTCGGCCATGATTTCTCGAGCGTGAGCCTTTGGATAGCATCCCAACCTTGAACTAACCGCTAAATGACGCTTTTCATGTTTATTGCAAGCAAGCACTCTTTAACATGTTAAGCGTCACACCGAATTCATATGCTGTTCCGTTCACGCCACAGTTAGCCGACAGGCGGGCCCTGCCGGGCCGCTCGCCGATAGGCGAGCCAGAGTATAAACAGATGTTTTAATAAATTACATAAATGTTTTTAAGTATTATATTGTTTTCCTTAAAGCATTGACCGAATAAAAACGATCCCGCCTAAATTAAACGTTCAGTCTCACAAGTACGGAAGGACCGACACGCGCGCGATGATAACACGAACGAAAAGTCTGCCGCCGGTCCGTTAGGGCCGGCGAGGCCTGAACGGAAAGTCTTGCATCGGTCCCTTGGGACCAGCGTGGCGCTTAACGTGTTAAGTGTACTACTCTCGCTACTTTTTTCCAGAATTTCTTGAAGTAAAAAACGTCGGTAATGACGTTTGAACGTTTCCAGTACGCCCTGGTCCATCGGTTGTCCAATGAAGGTCATATTTGGTGGCAAAAACTTGGCAATGATATTTTCACTTCTAAGAATCTACTCGTTCGGGTGCAATGAAGCATTGTCCAGTAACAAAATCGCTTTTCTGGGTAGACCATTATTTTCTCAAAAACCTTTCAACCGAGGGAAAACATTTTTCGAAAAACTATTGAGACGTTTCGTGATTTTTGAATGTACGGTTTGTGCACTGGGCAGGCGTCTTCAGTAACAATTTAGACACTGGAGTTTTTAAGATAAAAAGAATAATGATATATTCTCCTATAAGTTACACACTAGGTATCCTTAATATTCTATTTTGCTCTCTCTGACACATACACACACTTTATAATTGTCTCCAGCTTGCCAGTAGTACCATAGGCGACAAGAAGTGTTTTTGTTTGTGTACTCTCTCTCTGCTAGCCGTTTGGGATGGAGAGAGAGGTAGCTGGAATCACAATACAGCAGAGTGCACAATGCGTCCGAAGACCGTGGTCCAGTTGAAGGTGAGGATGATAACGATTCGGGATCCACAGGTGATCACGATGATCCCCGTCCGCCGAGCCAATTATCTTTGGAGTGGGGATGAGAGTGCTATCACCACAATGCAGCAGAGTGCACAATGCGTCGGAAGACTGTGGCGTAGCTGAGGTCTGGAGAGTGAGGATTCAGGACCCACAGATGGCCACAATGACCCCCGTTCGCTGAATCAATCACTGTAGGAAAGGGTGAGCTAGTGTCACAATACAGCAGAGTGCACGATGCGTCCGAAGACTGTGACACAGCGGGCAGTGATAGCAGTGAAGATTCAGAACCCACAGATAATCAGAATGATCTCCGTTCGCCGAACCATTCACTTTAGGGATTGGGAAAGAAGGAGCTGCGGCCACAATACAGCAGAGTGCACAATGCGTCCGAAGACTGTGGTCCAGCGGGAAATAGGTGTCGTAAGATCAAAACCCACAGATGGTCACAATGACCCCCGTTCGCTGTATCTTCACTTCGGAAGAGTTTTTGGTGATGTGGATTCTGGTGGGTTCTTGTCGTCTAGTGGTGCACAAGTATCTAGTTGATTAGTCTACAGAGACACGAATGAATCGAATGGATTCCTATCGAGGAAGCCGCTGCTTATATCCTCGATAGGCATACGTTAAAACTAGTGGGGATAACGATTTGTATCCACCCGAGGTGTTAACGTCGCTTTTTGGTTTCAATATTTTGATTGACGATTTGATTTCACTATTTGATTTGACTGATTCAATTAGCGGTTTTCTTCGAGTACCGGCTTACTGGTATTTCTATTGTCTTCGGCGCGTGCCGGCTTATAGCGTCTGGGCATTTGTTTGTTTTGGTTTCAGTCTGTCGACTGTATTTCGGATTCTAGTAATATTAAAAGTAATAATTTCTAATATTATATCCTCATGACTGTCGCTGTGACCAGATTCAAGGGAATTACGCAATATTAGATATTTAAAAGTCCTGTCTTCCCTTTCCTTTATCGGCGTCGCTGTGAGAGGTCGATAAGATTATTGAGGAATTCTAGGATTTGAGGAGTTCTCTCAGATACTGTTATGCACATCCACAGTGCGCTATGCACTCTTATGTGGGGCTCTTGACGTATCAATCATCGAGAATGGATGATTGGGAGGGAAACGCTTTTGGTTTCAGTCTGTCGACTGTATTTCGGATTCTAGTAATATTAAAAGTAATAATTTCTAATATTATATCCTCATGACTGTCGCTGTGACCAGATTCAAGGGAATTACGCAATATTAGATATTTAAAAGTCCTGTCTTCCCTTTCCTTTATCGGCGTCGCTGTGAGAGGTCGATAAGATTATTGAGGAATTCTAGGATTTGAGGAGTTCTCTCAGATACTGTTATGCACATCCACAGTGCGCTATGCACTCTTATGTGGGGCTCTTGACGTATCAATCATCGAGAATGGATGATTGGGAGGGAAAAAGGATAGAGGATAGGGTGGTATAAGGGTGGATCGTTACACTATTTTTGAAAAAGATCGCGATTTATCGAAGCACTCTTTTGATGCGTGTAGTGCACTGGCAAGGCTTCAGGTTTGATGTATTTGATCGCTCCAGGTTTAGCCGATTTCCCGATACATATTAGTGGCAGTTTGTGTGTTCCGGACGCATTACTGCATGCTAAAATGGTAATCATTTTTTAATTCTTCTTATACCCCCGAGCAACCGCGGCTTCTTTCAAGGCCCAATATCTTAGAAGGCATTATTCTAAAATTTAGGCCAGTATCATCGCAGTTATAAATTTGATCTCGCGAGTATCCTGTTTCTGCTGTAAGCTTCTCGAACATTTCTTTAACCCTTAGCGGCCACTGAGGGTAACTAGTTACCCCAGGATCAGAAAAAGTGAAATTAGAGGTCTAAAACCTTTGAAATTGATACAAGTAACGACATCTGCCAGTAGTAGATAAGTGTGAGATGTGACTCCATTACATAGGAAGCGGAAAAAACGCATGATGGCGCTTTGCGCGTTCGTTTTCTCGGCGTGGGGTAACTAGTTACCCCAATGTGGCCGCAACCGTTGCTCGGCACGGATCTTCTTGTTTTTGGATCGAGGTTTTTATGGTGTCAATAGACAAAATAAAGGTAAATTTTTGATATTCTTGTAAGAAAAAAAAATGTATGAATTTTTTATTTTCTTCAGATGTACAATTTTCGGACGAGAATTCAGCGGAGTGAATTGCTGGAAGAAGTTGCATGCTTGCATGACGTGTGTTGGTCAATAAAATAGAATTCAAAGTTTTTGTTCAAGTAACATAAAAATAATATTTTTTTTTTTCACTTTTCTATACGTAAATATGTATGTAGAAGCTAATAAAACACAAAAAAAATAAATTTTATGATTTGTAATTTTTTCATTTTTCCCTCCAGTAATTTTGCAAAATAAATATACTTTTTGAATGATCGGCGGATACCGTTATTTTTTTATGGTAGTGGTATATGTTGTGCGTACAATCCTCAAATTGTAGCCCTTAATATTGAAAAATGGCAGAGTAATGAATTTTTTACTGAAAAAAAAACATTGTTCCTGAATTTTCACTAATTTAACGTCAATAAAAGATGGGTTGTAGAAATTTAATACGCGAGGAAATTTGGATTTGCGACATATTATTACAAATAAATCAATAACTTTCAATAAATGATTATTGTTTACAGTGTTTGTTTGGTTGGATAATGAGAAATTCGGAATAGAGCTTTTAATAGTGAATTACAAAGTCTGATTATATGTGAGGATAAGATAAAAAGAATTTAGTGGAACAGAAAATGTCTAGTAGACGCGTTACTAAAATCTGGAAAAGCCAAATCTGTGCAGCTCAATTTTGCCCGGTAACCGATCCAGCTTGTTCCCTTGGGTATGTAATAATGATTCTGTATGTAGGGCAGATTACGAATATTACACTGGATCTAATACTCTAACGGTTAGAGCCACAAGTGACAATGTGTAGTCCGATCTTTGTAGTCCTATATAATCTTTCTTTAATGATGCTCTTAGGTATTGTTAGGATCTAAGGAATGCAGTCAACTAAACAGTTGGGCAGATGACACGAGCAATGCACTGGGTATCGTGCTGAATCTGCAATTCCAGTGAGGCTACTGACTGTTGGCAATGGTATACTGTTTAAAAAATTATAGTTAATGCTACACGTAAAATTACAATTTCATGGTAAATGCGAATTCCGTGTGATTATGAAAACAATATAGAAATAATAACGGCTCAAGAATCGTACCTCACTTAATTCTGTTTGATTGAGAAAAGTCCAGTTTACGCAAAGCATCATTCCGGGGAAATATTGATCCGCAAATTCAGTTTGTTCGCTAAAGCCGGTAAAAGTTGGCTCTGTTTGAAACTTGTTCCATACTATGAAGATAGTTCCGAAGGCTGCTGCTGTTGACAATATAGTACACAGCAACCACACCAACCTGTAAAGCCACTGCCATTACGTTTTTGCAAAAAATTTATTAGAAATACTTTATGCTTTACTGGAGAGGACCCACTAACGCATAGGCCAATTGGACACAAATGACTTTTTACTCCAAATTCTGTACACTTTTAAATAGATGGAATAGAATTAGGTAGGAACGATGTCTTATTATAGTATATTGTATGTAGTTTAACATTAGTTTACGCTAGGTTTGGTTATGTAAGGTTAGGATAGGGTGGAATGTTCAAATGTCGGAGACTGGGTAGGTTAGTGGATAAGTATATCGACTAAAGAGATCATTAAATGTTTGAAAAGGCTCCGTCATATAAAGATAACTTACAATATCGTTGAAAAACTCGTGCAATATCGCTCAGGAGGCAGAAATTCGCATTTGTGTCCAATTGGGTTTGTGCGCAATTTGGCATCACCCTGCGTTACTTAGATATGCTTATAAAATTTAAATCATTATTATATACTATAAAATCTGTTAGATAAAGCTAAGTTGTGTTTACAATAATTAAATATAATATGGGTAAGAACTCGTGCGCGGGGCTGCTAGATAGAGAGAATTAAACTCGACAATAGATATGAAATTGTAAAAACTAATTTGTATTTATTCTAAGGTACCATTTACAAGAAAACTAGTCTTATGGAAATAGTGTTCCCTGCGTTATTGAGAGAACTGATCAAGAATGTCCATGTATACGCCAGAAAAGTAACTTTTATGGTGGAGATACAAAATGACCGCTGCCGACGAATCTTAAGCTTATGGATGGGAGGGTCTAGTTACATAAGTACAAACAGGTACATTGATCGACTTCACTTTTTTAATTCATTTGCATCGTAGACATCATATTGCCAACGTCACGTCATCCACAGGGATAGCGTTCGAGTCAAAGCGATCGGACGTATTTTACTCTGTTACGCAGTGACTGTGCCCTTATTTTTTTTACTTGTGGACTGTTTTCGTTTTTCGTGTGTGATAGATTGAAAACGAACTTCAGGCTGGTGTGTTTGTTTACACGGGTCTTCTTGGGCCTATCATGTGATCAACAAGCTAGCGTAGAGTACTTTAGTCACTCTCGGGATGATCGATTGGATCCTCTCACGGCGAACGAAAGGAAATCATCACAGAGCCTAGTTGAAATACCTTAACGACGCTTAACAGTGCCTCTGAAAAAGTTGCGTCCAAATGACAATGATCAACCAAGAACCGACGACCTTGAAGATTGTGTGAGCATGACGGTGGAGGGGGAATACCCTCAAGAGAGGGTCTGTGCGGGTGCGGCTGGACGAATCAGAAGAAGAGGCGACAAGACTTGGAACGTAGCAACAGCAACAAGAGGAGACCACGGCGGCGAAATCTCCAACACGGTCACTTCGACCACCCCCCAATAATTGCCACAAACGCGAATTTCCGTGAATCGGAGGATTATGTCTCTACGCTTGCGCGAACTCTCATGGCATAATAATACTAAATTTCGTCACTCACGAGATTCAAAAACTGCGTAATACGTACGGCGACGTTATTCCCCAAAACAAAAATCTCAATAAACGAAACTAAATAAACTATAGGCGATGTCTGGAAAGTAGGGAACCGTATACAAAACGCCGTATGATTCTTTCCCAATAAATTTCGATATTCGCAAGACCCGGTACGCGATAAACTAAATTTTATTGGGCACCAGGTGGTGTCAGGGGAGAACACCCCGAGTGCAGTGCGCTCGAGATTTTATAGATCCCTTAGTCGGAAGCGAGAAAACGGAGAACAACGAAAGGGTAAAGGAAACAGGTAAGGCCACACCGCCAAGGGAAGAGAATAGGAACTATAGGAACAGCGGCTCCGCCAAAAAGAAAAAAGGTAGATCGATAAATGGCGACTCCGCCAAGATAGGGAAGAGAAAATCAGTAAATGGCGAATCCGCCAAGCTAAGAAAGAGAAAAGATAGTAAACGGCGACTCTGCCAAGAACATAAAAGGACAGATTCACAAACGGCGACTCCGCTAAATAGGTAAAATGAATAAAACACGAAAACGGCGACACTGCCAAGAGAAGAGCGAAAAGCAATAAGGAAAGCGAGAAGAACGGTGGCGTTGTGAGAAGGTGTGTTTAGTGACAGTGTACAAAAAGCAAACGGTGTGAGGGGGAAGAGATGGGCAAACAGGCAGAGGATGTATAGTGTTAGAAGAAGGAATAGGGAACAAAGAGAATAAAGCAGCATAAATAGGGTAAGGAGGTAAGGAGAGAGAGAGAAATCAATTTATTCGATCTGGGGCTAGGGCCCCGTAAACCGGAATACAAAAAAGCGAAAAACTTACAGCTATTTACAACTAGTCGAGGTATATTACTATTTACACTATAGAGAAGTATATACATTATATCTAATAGGAAACCAATGACTAATACTAGGGATCACTGCGCAGTGAGACTTATTGTAATAGCGCAGAAATGTAAACACTGTATCCATTGATAAGACCGCTGACCCAGGAATCGAGTAGAAATGAAACATGAAACATCAGTGCGTGACAGCGGGCGCTATTGACGGTAGCATGAATTGGTGCAGACGTGACTTAAAAGTGCGCTGGGAGGTAGAGTTCCTGACTGCATTTGGAAGCGAGTTCCAGAACAAAGCAGCAGAAACATAGAAAGAGTGTCTATAGAACTCAGTGCGATGAATGGGAACGATCAGGTCATTTGCTCGACGCACCGTGCGCACTCCCGCCGAGGACGCGGATATAACTGATGTCACCAGGTAAGTGGGAGAACCCATGTTTATTATCTGATATACTAAAAGGCCCAGGTACTTAAGACGGCGCGAACTGACCGTAAGCCAGCCGAGCTCCGCGTAGTACGGGGAGATATGTTCATCTCTTTTAGCATCAAAAATGAAGCGAACGCAGGAATTTAAGGCTACCTGGACTCTATTGACGTTAGACGCCGCAGTTGCTCCGTATATAATGAGACAATAATCAATAATAGGAAATATCAAGGAAGATACAAGAAACTTCCTCAATTCCATGGATGGTGAGTTTCGATTAGTCTTTAGCAGGTAAAGGGTCCTCGCAATTTGACTACAGACATTTGTTGTGTGTACATTCCAGGAGAGAGCACTATCAACTGTCAGTCCGAGATTCCGGGCCGACGTGGAGTAAGGAATTCGCGTACCGTCAGCGGAGAGATAAGGTAAGCAATCAAAAGCTATCTGGTTAATGTACCTTGCACTATCCAGAATCATGCAGCGAGTCTTAGACGGATTGACGGATAGACAGTTTGATACTGCCCATTCGCAGATGGAGTCGATGTCACGCTGGACGAGGACCAGCGCACTGGCCAGGTCGCACGGCTTAATATGTAGGTATATTTGCAGGTCATCAGCATGCAGTATATGGTCGCAGTTTGCAATGACGTCAGGAAGTTCTCTAATGTACAGTGAGAAAACAGAAGGACCAAGCACGGAGCCTTGCGGCACGCCCGATGTGACTGGGAGATAGTTGGAAATGGCCCCATTACGACCAATCACAGCCTACAACCTACCTTGTAAGTAGGAGGCGAACCAAGAGGTTACAGAAAAGGAAAAGCCCGCAGATTTCATGACGACAAGCAGCCTACGATGGCAGATGGAATCAAAAGCTTTACTGAAGTCGAACAGGATCAGTATAGTTACCATACGCGCATCGGCCGCGAATCTAATGTCGTCAATGACGCGTATTAGGGCTGTCTGAGTGCTGTGACCTGCACGGAAGGCAGACTGACGCGGCCCGAACCCACCCCTACTGCGTAGAAATTCAACCAATTGCTCGCTCACAATTCTCTCCAGAGGCTTTGACATAGCGCAGAGAAGAGAAATAGGACACCATTCAGATGGAGACTCCGGACGGCCCCGACCTTTAGGAATAGGACGTATCCAGGATCACTTCCAGGGAGCAGGGTATGTAGAGGTTGTAAGAGAACGGTTTATTAGGTCCAGAAGGAACGAAAAGACTAGACAGAGAGAGAGGGAGAGAGAGAGAGAATCAAGCGATCGACAAGATCTTCAAAAGAATATACCCGGTTCAGAGGCTAGCTCACCTGGGAGAGCGTCATGGCGTTCAAGAGGCTAGCCGGGAGAAGGAATAGGCATGCGATAAAAATAATAGGTAAAAGAAAGATAGCAGAGAAAAATAGGTAAGTTTAACGCACCGAAGTTACATTAAAGAAAGCGAAAGAGCGGCATGGAAGCTATACAGCAAACTACAGTGGGTTGAAAGTAGAAAATCAAAAGTAAGTTCTGAAGCGATATGGAAAGTGGTTGATAGAATCCCATACGAGAAAGCGAGATTCTCCAAGGTGCGAAAGATTGAAATGATATACCAAATGTTCTTATACTAATTAGACAAAGTGATAGGGTCTTGAGGGATTCTATATAAACTAAAGTTCTTAAGCTAAACGCGAAACTAGCGAGGGACTACGGCCCTGTTGGCGATACGATACGGCAGCGGAACGAATCCACGCCGACGCAAAAGGTACTCTAGGCGATATCTCAATAAATATGAGAATATAGAATAAAGGCGAGAACAAATTATGTAAATTCGAGTCGGTACGAAAATAAGGAACAATTTCACTCACGAAGTATTTTGACAATTGGAAAGAGTCAACAGATGAAAGTAGTTACATACCACTTCTGGCCGTCACAACAAACCCCCACCACTGTCCCCTGTGAATCACGGAGCGCGCAGCGCTCTGACCCCCCGTACCGCACTATGGCGTCATCCCCTCGCCAATGCGATCTGCTCTCCCCACAGCCAACCTATGTTGTTGCACCCCCACACCATGCGGACCTGGTCCTAAGGCCCGAAACACAATAGCGGCGGCGTTGCATGCCTCCAGGGGCCTACCACGGTCGGTAATTATGGATTGACCGCCGGTCGGTAACTTTTTAATTCTCCTAAGGAGATAAGTGCACCCGTGGTAAAATAGAACACCGTATTTTGTAAGATACATTATGTATATTATATGCAGCGGCGTTGCATGCCCCCAGGGGCCTATCACTGTCGGTAATTATGCATTGACCGCTGGCCGGTAACTTTTTAATTATCCTAAGGAGATAAGTGTACCCGTGGTAAAATAGAGCACCGTATTTTGCAAGACACATTATGTATATTATAAAGCTGTAGCGCATGATACATTTTCGATTATTACCGTATTGTTGACGCCAATCTGCTTTAAGTCGTGAAAACGTATCCTGATTAATTGGTAAGGTCTGGTCCCCGATTCTGCCCGTTTCCCAAGCCGCGTGACATTCTCCGAACAATGATGTAATCAGGGTTCAGATCGCCTCTGAAGAATGTCATTATCTCGGCAAAGTGAAAATCCCTGCAGGTGTACAGCGGCGTCGAATAACAACGTACAGCGGAATACGCTTAATGCTTTATAAATTATTGAGAAGATATGGGGAGATGGAGGTACAGGAAAAAAAAAAACAGTTTTTTTAATAAAAATATATTATATACATTTTGCAAGAAACATCAAGCGTACAGTTTTATTAAGAAACAAAGCCGTATGCATGGCTGTTCTGGTCCTTCATGGTGTTCCGCACGAAGGGAAGGTACTTGTGGTTATACAGGGACAGCAGCTCCAACAATAATTGATTAAGCGCCGGTGACCGCAGGCCTTTCTTCTCCAGAACCAACCGAAGATCGCCCAATATGCGTCCCTGGAGGAGGCGTCATCTCCGCGATGGTCAAGTTCCACAATCAGCGTGCCTATACAGCAAACTACAGTGGGTTGAAAGTAGAAAATCAAAAGTAAGTTCTGAAGCGATATGGAAAGTGGTTGATAGAATCCCATACGAGAAAGCGAGATTCTCCAAGGTGCGAAAGATTGAAATGATATACCAAATGTTCTTATACTAATTAGACAAAGTGATAGGGTCTTGAGGGATTCTATATAAACTAAAGTTCTTAAGCTAAACGCGAAACTAGCGAGGGACTACGGCCCTGTTGGCGATACGATACGGCAGCGGAACGAATCCACGCCGACGCAAAAGGTACTCTAGGCGATATCTCAATAAATATGAGAATATAGAATAAAGGCGAGAACAAATTATGTAAATTCGAGTCGGTACGAAAATAAGGAACAATTTCACTCACGAAGTATTTTGACAATTGGAAAGAGTCAACAGATGAAAGTAGTTACATACCACTTCTGGCCGTCACAACAAACCCCCACCACTGTCCCCTGTGAATCACGGAGCGCGCAGCGCTCTGACCCCCCGTACCGCACTATGGCGTCATCCCCTCGCCAATGCGATCTGCTCTCCCCACAGCCAACCTATGTTGTTGCACCCCCACACCATGCGGACCTGGTCCTAAGGCCCGAAACACAATAGCGGCGGCGTTGCATGCCTCCAGGGGCCTACCACGGTCGGTAATTATGGATTGACCGCCGGTCGGTAACTTTTTAATTCTCCTAAGGAGATAAGTGCACCCGTGGTAAAATAGAACACCGTATTTTGTAAGATACATTATGTATATTATATAGCTGTAGCGCGTGATACATTTTCGATTATTACCGTATTGTTGACGCGAATCTGCTTTAAGTCGTAAAAACTTATCCTGATTAATTGGTAAGGCCTGGTCCCCGATTCTGCCCGTTTCCCAAGCCGCGTGACATTCTCCGAACAATGATGTAATCAGGGTTCAGATCGCCTCTGAAGAATGTCATTATCTCGGCAAAGTGAAAATCCCTGCAGGTGTACAGCGGCGTCGAATAACAACGTACAGCGGAATACGCTTAATGCTTTATAAATTATTGAGAAGATATGGGGAGATGGAGGTACAGGAAAAAAAAAAACAGTTTTTTTAATAAAAATATATTATATACATTTTGCAAGAAACATCAAGCGTACAGTTTTATTAAGAAACAAAGCCGTATGCATGGCTGTTCTGGTCCTTCATGGTGTTCCGCACGAAGGGAAGGTACTTGTGGTTATACAGGGACAGCAGCTCCAACAATAATTGATTAAGCGCCGGTGACCGCAGGCCTTTCTTCTCCAGAACCAACCGAAGATCGCCCAATATGCGTCCCTGGAGGAGGCGTCATCTCCGCGATGGTCAAGTTCCACAATCAGCGTGCCTTTACAGTTGTTAGCACTGTCGGTAATCTCGCGTAGCCTGGTTATTTGAAAGGTTACGCAGCGTAGGACCCTCTGGAGATTAAGGTAGGACACCCTTTTCATCACAACCGTAGGTGTGTATGCCCTAGCTCTTTTAACACCCGAGCCATCCTTGTCCGTAGACACCGATATTGCCGGTTTGATAATAATTGCCCGCTCACCGTATGAGTACTAGCTCATGAGTGGCCATGAGAATAGGAGTGTTAAAAGCCTCGGGTACCTCCTTGATGTTGTCCTCGGCGGTAAAGAATTTCTCGATGACGGGGAAGTGAACGGCGATGATGGCCCATTCGGTAGGTTCAAACTCCACGCCGGAATAATCTTGATTAACGATGCGTATCACAGGTGATAAGCTTCCCGAACGATTTAAAGAGAAGCCGGTGATCACTTGTTTCGAAAACGATCGGTTTAGACCGTACACAGCGGGCAGCAGTACTTGCTTCTTGTACATGATTATAGTAAATGCTATTATACGATCGGTGCGATGGTCTGAGCATTACTGTCTAAGGCGATATCTAAAAAACAGGTCATCGAAATATCGTCGAACATGTCCCACCACCGCCACCATAGCCACACCTCGTTTTCATAGGATATAGCGAACAAAGGGCCTATGACCATGATAGCGTATACTGCTGATACCGCAGGATGTATGAGAGATGACGAGATGCTGATATCCTATAGCGAGTGATTCACGTGAATCACGGTACTGCTGGGTACATCTACATCAGCGTTAAGATGATCCTGTAAAAAAGAAAACACGTTGTTGGGGCACGCGCGAGCATCCAGCGCTGTACAGTCTAAGAAAAGTAGTAGAATCATTACAACGATACACTGAAAAATTTACCGACAGACATCGAAGAAAAAGAAATGGCTCTCTACGACGACAACGATTTTTTGAGGCATAGACGTACGCAGTGGGCGAACACACTAGCCCTCTATCGGTACGCCAACCCTGAGCACGATCCAAAGAAAGAGGCCGTACGTGAGTGGTTGAGATTGGGCCATTTGACGGGTGTACCGCTAGTCTCAATATACATGTCGAAACCGGGAGCGCTGGACGCTGATGTGTTATACAATGATAACTCCGACATGATCTGCCGTAAGGGCTGACCGTCCGGTGTAAGAACCGTCCGCACGAAGGAAAGGTACTCGTGGTTATACAGGGACAGCAGCTCCAACAATAGTTGATTAAGCGCCGGTCGCCACAGGCCTTTCTTCTCCAGAACCAACCAAAGATCGCCCAATATGCTGTCCCTGGAGGAGGCGCCATCTCCGCGACGGTCGAGTTCCACAATCAGCGTGCCTTTACAGTTGTTAGCACTGTCGGTAATCTCGCGTAGCCTGGTTATTTGAAAGGTTACGCAGCGTAGGACCCTCTGGAGATTAAGGTAGGACACCCTTTTCATCACAACCGTAGGTGTGTATGCCCTAGCTCTTTTAACACCCGAGCCATCCTTGTCCGTAGACACCGATATTGCCGGTTTGATAATAATTGCCCGCTCACCGTATGAGTACTAGCTCATGAGTGGCCATGAGAATAGGAGTGTTAAAAGCCTCGGGTACCTCCTTGATGTTGTCCTCGGCGGTAAAGAATTTCTCGATGACGGGGAAGTGAACGGCGATGATGGCCCATTCGGTAGGTTCAAACTCCACGCCGGAATAATCTTGATTAACGATGCGTATCACAGGTGATAAGCTTCCCGAACGATTTAAAGAGAAGCCGGTGATCACTTGTTTCGAAAACGATCGGTTTAGACCGTACACAGCGGGCAGCAGTACTTGCTTCTTGTACATGATTATAGTAAATGCTATTATACGATCGGTGCGATGGTCTGAGCATTACTGTCTAAGGCGATATCTAAAAAACAGGTCATCGAAATATCGTCGAACATGTCCCACCACCGCCACCATAGCCACACCTCGTTTTCATAGGATATAGCGAACAAAGGGCCTATGACCATGATAGCGTATACTGCTGATACCGCAGGATGTATGAGAGATGACGAGATGCTGATATCCTATAGCGAGTGATTCACGTGAATCACGGTACTGCTGGGTACATCTACATCAGCGTTAAGATGATCCTGTAAAAAAGAAAACACGTTGTTGGGGCACGCGCGAGCATCCAGCGCTGTACAGTCTAAGAAAAGTAGTAGAATCATTACAACGATACACTGAAAAATTTACCGACAGACATCGAAGAAAAAGAAATGGCTCTCTACGACGACAACGATTTTTTGAGGCATAGACGTACGCAGTGGGCGAACACACTAGCCCTCTATCGGTACGCCAACCCTGAGCACGATCCAAAGAAAGAGGCCGTACGTGAGTGGTTGAGATTGGGCCATTTGACGGGTGTACCGCTAGTCTCAATATACATGTCGAAACCGGGAGCGCTGGACGCTGATGTGTTATACAATGATAACTCCGACATGATCTGCCGTAAGGGCTGACCGTCCGGTGTAAGAACCGTGATACTACCCGAACTGTCTATAGCAACGATACTGAATGAAGGATACCACAATTTCACACATTGTAGCGTAACGCTGGGTTTTATCTGTGATCAGCGTTCTAACGACAGTCCTTACGCACAACACATATGTACCCATGAATGGTTGGCGAAAGAGGAATGGCGTATGTCCGACGATAATAGTCCCAAATGCCGCATCACGTATCGACGCCCTATGGACAAATCAGAGCTAGCGACATTGAGGAAAAGGTGGAGCAGGCCCACACCGGAAGAACTACCGCACCGTGCACCTATGCGTCTGGACTCGCAGGCCTGGCTAGCGGCATTCAATTATCTCGAGAGATTACGCGAAAGTTGTGTCACACTGTGGTGCCTGAGGGCTATATGGGCGTACGAGACAGGGCTACGTACTTTGGAGAAACGATTTAGTTTGACAGAGTTTATTGGGTGTGTTACCCTGAC
>NW_014333036.1:40580-42150 GCF_000341935.2 Cephus cinctus | reverse complement strand
ACTACAACGGGTGTACAAGAAATTCAAAATCAAGACCACACTTAAACGATCAAAGTTTAAAGTCGGGGACAGAGTACGAATCAGCAAATTTAAACACATCTTCGAGAAGGGCTACACACCCAGTTGGACAACCGAAATTTTCACCGTAAGTCGAGTGAAGAATACCGATCCGGTGACGTACAATCTCAAGGACTACCAGGATCATCCCATCGATGGCGGCTTCTACGAGCATGAACTTACCAGCGTCAAGTATCCCGATATATATCTTATGGAGAAGATACTGAGGAAACGTGGAAACAAGCTATTTGTGAAATGGTTAGGCTTCAATGCTTCGCACAATAGTTGGATCGATAAGTCGGATTTGTAGGCTTCGCCGAGATGGGTCAAGGTACGGAAATGGATAATTTTTTTCAGAAGAAGATAATGTTTAAAGAAACTATTATATATATTCTTTTTTCATTTAGTACATTACTATAATGCTGCTGCTGTTGCTGCCGCTACTGCTACTACTGCTACTGCTGCTACTATTGCTACTACTTCTACTGTTGTTCACATTACTGTAACACCAAAAAAATTTTTGTTATAATCAAATTAAAATTAGTGAAAAAATAAAAGAATGAATAATACGTATAATTCTTCAATGCTTACCTTATATTTTTCTAAACCAAATTTAATTATTATTATATTCTTTAACGGCGAGAACACCATTTATATCAATGGCACATAGAGGGTTGTAAAAAGCGTCACTCATTCTTAAAGCGTTTTCTACAGTAATACGTGCGCTCTGTTCAAATCCGTTTTGTACCCATTCGATGGGTACAAAGACGCGCGGTAATAACTGAACGTAGTGGTCAGACATCTTTTGAACTGAGTCGTAGCGGGTGCAAGCGTCATTTTTAAAGCGTGCTCCCTATCTCTACCTCTCTATGTGACAAAGAGTGTGAGCGACTTCTGAGAATTATTTATTAAGATAACGCATAGAAGGAACAATCCAGATGGTTAGGAGCTGGCGTTGCATTGAAGGATCAAGTTATATGCAATAACGTAAAGCACACGTTGTCTTTATTTTCAATTTTTACATTTGTACATTCTTATTATATACATCTCACATTTCTACATGTTTATTATATACATCTTACATTCTATAACCCCACGGTAGGGTGTCGGTCGTACCAGGAAGAATGACCCTCTTGTCGTCATTCCAGCTCAGTGCTATTTTTCTCTGTTGTACGGTATAAACTTTATGTTTTTTACTTTGAATTAAATTTTGACATTTCATTAAATTTTGATGATGCAAAAGACATTGAATATAATCATTAAAGGTAATTGTTTTCAATGTGGAGGCCTTGACTCCTTTCGCGCGTTTTTTATCTTTGTTTTCACCTAAAATTTTGAAAGAGTATAATTTTGCTCGCAATCCTACAAATTCAATCATAATTTTTCCATTATTTTCATCCTTCATTAATCCTAATACTTTTTTATTTACCAATGGTATATCATAAACGTTATTCGGAGGGTAGTCTGAGGTGTCAAATTTATCTAAGTCACGTTTAATATACTCATATATATT
>NW_014333036.1:39349-39916 GCF_000341935.2 Cephus cinctus | reverse complement strand
ATTGTTTTTCCGAAAACCGAATTGTTCATAAGTTTATAAAATTTTTTTTCAAAATCATTTTTCGTTTTTTTCTCATTTCGGTGTTCAATTCTATATACTTTTTGAGCCACGGTGCCTGTTTAAATTTTAGAACACGATGAATTTTTGTTAACTTTAGACCTAATCTCAAACACTGTTTCAAATTCTTAAAATGAATGACGTATCTATTTTTCGGAAGGAGCGAAGTTATCAATTTCGAATTTTTAGAGCCTGGAGGAGTGTATTGCCGCGGACAGAGTGGTAAATCTTTATGAAGCTCTTGAAGCTCGACAGGATACTCCAAATCAATATCGAATATGTAACCCGTAAGAGATTCATCGGGAATATTGCAAATATCCAATTGATCAAAATTTTCTTCCCATTTGAATCAGCCTACTGGTAAAGATTGACTCATAGCTGCACCGTATAAATTATTTACGTCATAGTACATAATATACGATTCCTCTTTGCTTGGATCGAAATCAGCTCCCATGTACCTATTGTTGGCCCTGGCGTATCTGTTGGAGCATTGAGCTACGCCACCTCGGA
>NW_014333036.1:38318-38994 GCF_000341935.2 Cephus cinctus | reverse complement strand
AATAAAACCAAAAATTACTGCTAATGATATACCAATAGGTATACCAATTTTTAACTGCCAACCATGAAATTTGATTAATAATAATAACATAAGTTTGATTATTTAATGTTTTAACAAAAATATTAGTTGAAGATTTATCCTTATTTTCTTGACTATTTAATAATTTTATTTCTTTTATTTCATTAGTTAAATCAATTGTTTTTAATATAACTGATTCATTTTCAGAATTAAGATTTCTTTCAATTATTCTAAC
Source organism: Cephus cinctus (assembly GCF_000341935.2). Lineage (NCBI taxonomy): Eukaryota > Metazoa > Arthropoda > Insecta > Hymenoptera > Cephidae > Cephus > Cephus cinctus. Next base: position 38,741 of record NW_014333036.1, on the reverse strand, counting down.
TGGCATTTGAAAAAAAAAAGTGAAAAACTTATAAAAGAAAAAGAACAAAGATTGACTATTCATTTATCTAGTTATCAATCTATAGAGAATATGCTTGGCTATTAGACAAAACTTATAGCATTATTATCGTATCATTTTATAGTAGAAATAATATATTAGGTATGAATTGAAAGTTTTAAAAGTTTTTGTATTGCTTTTCATAATTACTATCTTTTGTTAATAAAAATCTCAGATATTCCTGGATTCGATGTCAAGGTTCATGCATCTTCCGGAATATTCCTTAGCCCTCCGACGACGGCGACGACGAAGTTGCGTCGCGCGCGCGCTTACGAGTAATTTGACACCTCGGGGGGATGAGGGACCGCATTCTCGACGCACGACTCGCGAGATAACGTTCGGTATTGCGCATTCGAACAACCGATA
>NW_014333036.1:37503-38090 GCF_000341935.2 Cephus cinctus | reverse complement strand
GAATTCGCGAAGCTTCTCAGTGGGATGAGGAAGCTGACGAATCGGGGGACGGGGGATTCTCAGTGGGATGAGGAGGCTGACGCGCGATCACTGCGAGATAACGTTCGAGGTCGAATCGCCTGCCGTCTGAAATCTGCATGGGAAGGGTATCGTTTTTCCTGGAATCAACCTCGACGCAAAAGTCGCCGAAACCGCTTTTCGGCACTGCGCTCAAAGGGGATGCCGCTCGTCTCTCTCTCTCTCTCTCTCTCTCTCTGTTTTTTAAATGTCACCGAACCATTGGCCGCACGCATCCGTACACTTGAGTTCGAGAAGTGTCTATTTAATCTCACTATCTCTGGATTGCCCGAATTGGACAATGTCCGTGACCGCAACACTGTAGGAGGATTGCATCAGCGATGCTGCGCAATTCTGCGAGATAACGTTCGAGGTCAAACGGGCTGAGGGCTGACGACCGAAACCTGCACGCACGTGTACGTGTCCGTCGAAGCTTCTCGATGGCTTTCCGGGGTGGGGGGCAAGGGGCTGTCTCAAAACGTCGAGCGAGAGGACCGCCGGCTCTGGGAGCGAACCTTCCCGACTTAGCA
>NW_014333036.1:13396-37337 GCF_000341935.2 Cephus cinctus | reverse complement strand
AATACTCATTTGCGTTACCTATATTCTAAATATTATATGCACCTATGTAGTAAGTTTCATCTTTTGTGTTGTAAATTTCTTAACTTTTTTAACAGTGTATAATTCAGACAGAACTTGCATATTGTTGAAATGTATTGCAATATTACTGTAATATTTCTTGAATATTCCCGAATACTTGCAATGCGCTCGCAAACACGCAAAGGACGTTGCAAACATAATATAATATTGCTGGTCAATATTTGTAAAATAACAGTTCGCAATATTAATTATTTATAACATATGTATCCTGTATATTGCAAAGTTTTGTCCGAATATTTTAATACGTTTCAGAAATCATTTTTTTTTATTAGCAGCATTTTATTTAAAAAATGTTACCATAACCTTTTAAAATATTTGAAAAAAATGTTCGAATGAACTTTTGCTAAATATTTTTTAAATAATAAAAATAATCATTTTGCAGGTATTATTCTAAAATATTTCTGGCACCTATAAAAACTGTCTATGATTTCAGCAATATATCAGAAAGTTTTATTTATTATATTGTCCTGAAATATTGTGCAATATTTGACATAAAGACATTTGATATTGCAGTCTGTGCATCAATAAGTTCTGACGCTGTAAGACTTGCAAGTCAATCAATCGTAAAAAGAATCCAATGTTGCATTGATACTGATGGTCATCATTTCGAACACCTACTAACGTACTAATTTTATTTACTATCGAAACTGTAAGTATTATCGCCTTTTGTCACGTTCCGTGTACCGTTTTCATAGTTTTTTGCATTTTTCCTAATTACCCTCATCCTTCATAAAATTCCGCACCCTGTTATCCCCAAAATACCGTTTCCTTACCGTTAATCCCAACCCTAATAAAACACTCCGTTTATATTTTTCTAAAACCTTCCTAATCCAAAATTCCATTTTAGAGTCCCGTTACACCCGAACTGCGTTTTCCCGTTTCGCAACCCCTACCTTACACACTACCCTTAACCACTAGTATAAAAAGACGGGCCTTCTCTAGGTTAATTTAGTAACAGTCTGGAATTTGTACACGACAATCCTCTCTCGTGAAATACATACGAACTGCTCAACCTAGACGACAGCTTCTTTATTAAAAGAAGCCCACCAACATTTTCCTGACACCTACAAAAAAAATAAATTCGTTGTTCGTAACACTTTCTGTACTTTCTATGACCTTCAATGACCTTATGTGATAGGTCGTTGAACTCGTTTCAAGCTCCTCTATCATGATACAGAAACAAAAACATACCAATGCATTTAAAAAAATAGAGGTGACCTTCGCATGTCCAAAGGACCTCCACCTGTAAAAAAAGTATTATCGCTATCAGCAAATTATTTCAGCAAATATTTCTGTGAACCTTATAGTTTCAAAGATATCTAAGGTGTTAATAGTTACTGTCCCACCCTGTATATTTTTATGTTAGAACTATTAACAGTATATTAACTTTAGTTCATCGCTTTATCTTGATGTCTAATCGCACAGACCCTTTTGCAGTCTACTTTTAGTAACTACGAAGGGCCCTTGATCGATACGGGCCTGTTGCGACTGTCCTCTTTCTTCTTTGCTCACCAATTTCCACACGCTTACTACATTTACTCTTGAAGTAAGGACATTCTTATACATGACAAAGACTTAAATAGATAATAAAGGGCTTTCGTTTCTTCCCGCTCTGTAATTTTGTCCTTTTTGACTTCATCAAACAATCGGCACTCGGAACGGTTCATGCTTTCTCTCTGATCGACAAACACTTCTGTATTTCTTCCTATAGTAATCCCCATTGCATTCAATATTTTTAAAATAGATTAGTATGCTTTATTGAATATTGATACTACCTATTGATAAGAAAACCCCTTTAAAGGCAAGTCCTAGCAGCCGTATAACGGAATTCGGCCGAATGGCATATAAAATTTATTACTGCACATTATGTCTTCGCAAACGATGCTAAGATTTTAGAAGAATCTTTTTTGGTAAAAGTCGATCAAATATGGATATCTTTTCGTGATGATATACAACGATAGCGATGGAACATTGAAGTCTAATAATTATATCGTATTCGTCGAAGCCTTTTTCGTTATCATGGCGTTATTCATTAAACGACATTCCAGACTATTTGCAAAATGTTGCAACGTCTTCACAAACTTCGTTTACTATTAATATACGTATAAATATGGGAACAAAGAGGTTTACCTTGAGGCATCACCGGATGTTACGATGTGGTTGTGTTTAATGCATTCACTTTGCAAAATGAAATATGTGCACACGATGCAGTACTTAAGAAATTGTTGGAATTAGTTATGAAAACGAAAGGCGTTCCATTCAATTTTTCTGTATTTCTTCCATGTGTCTTAGAAATAGAAACCGGATGTGTTAGATGTTTTCAAATATTAATATACAATCTATAATGAAAATTCAATTTCTTTTGAATTTTAAATTGATTAATTCAATGATTCGTCTGAAAAATAACCGACATGAATACACACGTACAAATAGAATACATCTAAATTTTTCGCATGTGCTCCATCAAAATCATAAATACGGACAACTGCAAATGTTACTGTTCTGTGTACATTTGTAACTTGTTATTACGGCTGAATTTCAATTCAACTGGTTAAATTGCTCGTCCGCAATTCTACCTACAAACTTTCGCGTATATAATTCGAAAATAACGAAGTATCTGGGATTTGGGTATGGACTTTATTGAAAATAAATGTTGCCAGCCATCTGCAAATATTGCTGTTCTATCTAAATTCGGGACTTGATTCCTCTAAAAATTTTAGTCCGATTTATTGAGTCGTTCGGTTGAAATTTTGTCCACCGAATTTATGCATGTACATTCTCTTTTTTTTATGGCGAATGCATAAGACACTTCTACATGTTCCACGTAGTCGCGCATGAAAACCTAAATGATTTTTTTTATATTATAGCCATTTAACTATTATTATTTTTAGTTTTTTTTTTCTAGCAATATAGTGTTTAAATCAATTGAAATGGCTTTGGAGCACGACTTTTCCTTACATACATTAATGTTTATACAACCTTAATCCCAAAATATATGATTCTCACGTTAAACCTCAAAGTGACGTTGAAACACGTAAAATCTAGAGAAAGCGAGGAACTGTTATTATACAGTATTCGTCAGTAATTTATATATGTAATTCTAATGTCTTTGAAGCGCAATTATACAATTAGGGTCTGGCATTAAACTTTTATGTAAACTTAACTTATTTTAGTATAGCAAATGAAACGCCCCTCTTAAAATAGTTTACATCGAAAATACTTCTATTCTTTTCCATTGCTTGCTGTGTCTCTTTTCTTATTTCTTGTTCTTCCCACTCTCTTTTATCAATCATAAAACGTACGGACGTTACAAGTATATCCCCCACGCTATTACCTGTATTTTGTGGGTGGGAACCTATATTTTATCGTAAAGACTTTTATCGCGAGGCCGTACTACTACATAAGACAGGCAAAAGTCTAGTTAAAGATTCAGTGTCATTTCCAAGTTTGCTTCGAAAGGAGTACACGCGGAAAGTCACGGAGTGCTTAGAATTACGAACGATTGGTTTCGCGGAGAATAAGAGTCGCTGACAATCGGTGGCCTCATTGAACAAACGGATCTCCTTACGTTCGGAGTGCGAACAGGAAAAATGGACATCGGCACAAGAGTAACTAAGACAAACCCTGTGAAACAGGCAAATATTATTAACCGATTGTTTTTCTGGTAAGCAATATCGTTATTTGCATTTACATTTTTATCATACAATTACAATACTTTCAATGTTAGTCAAGTGACAAATTAGAGAGTTATGCAGCCATGTATTTTATGTTTAAAAAATACAGAGGTGATGATGCAATTTATTTACTGTAATATTCGTTTGTTAAAGTGGTATCGCCAGAATTACTCTAAATATCTATTTTTGTGGTCATTCATTACCCTTGATATCTATTTTATTTTTTTTGACAATTAATTTATATACAGAACAAATTTCCTCATTCTGTTGCTTTTCTGCTTAATATAGTTATGGATATATATATCTTAAAGATGCATTCTATTTAATTATTAAGGTTCCGTATGACGTCAGTGATTGAGTGTATACGACTGAGGTCTACAGTATAGTGCGATAAAATGCTTTTCTCCCACTACTTAACTGACGTCACACTAGGAATTCCAAGAAGAGTGACTTTCGACATATCATATGACTACAGTTCATTGATGCGGGAAATGCGTTTTTCATGGGTCATTTATATGTGAATTACAGTACAGAAGAGTTTTCTAAATCATATATATGTTATTCGTAAGTTGATTAGGCATTTGGTTCTCGAAATGTAACTTCTGAACATTTGTTATATTCGTCGATTTGTATATTTATATCGTAAGTTGAGAATCGTCGACTTTCTGAGTGTTTGTATTAGTACTTACACGTGAATGTGCGTCCTCGATGTACAAAATATGTATATGGTAAAATGTCGCAAAACCCGCAGACTTGTTTGTGGAATAAAAGGAAACATTTCGATTGTAGAATACAGACATTTTTCATAGTATTTTGTAAAAATATATGTAATTTCTAGTATACTGGTAGTCTGATATTTGTTTCTGACTTTCATGAAAAGATCTAATCTTACGGAAAATTGATATAACAATAAAAAGGGGTTATCCTACTGTGCTGCTATTAATTACTCGAAACTTATAAATGGAAATCAATTTATATTTGGCTATATGTTAATATACATATTACTAATAAATAAATTTTCAAAATTTAAAAAAAAATATGTATTCAAAAAAAAGTTATGTAGTGTCACGTTGAAGGCTGCTGCGATTGAACAAAACGGTGTACATTATTTCGTCTATGTGGTTTGTCTGCAACTAAAAGATAAAATATATATTTGTAATTGATATTGTATTGTTTATAATGTGACGCAGCCATTTAAAAAATTTGGTTTCATTGATGAGAAAAAATTCTTCAATTCTTTTTTTCAATTTTTGACCTCAAAATTTGCATTAAGAAAGTTAATAGATTACAAACAAAACATATTATCGAAAAAATGGCTCGTCACATTGTAGACAATAATATATAAATTATAAATATATTTTGTTTTGTTTTGTTCAGACAAAACACATGGGCAAAATAATGTACACCGTTTTGTTGTTCAATCCGAGTAGCCTTCCATGCGTCCATGCGACATTACAAAACATTTTTTACAAAAGATATTATGATTGCAACGTGCTGAGCGGACATTGCAAGGTTCCTGCAACATTCCAGAAATATTTAAACAATTTTCAATATATTTCCGGTAATATTGCATTATTTCAAGGGAAACTTTTGGCAATGTTGACAAAATATTTCTGTGCTGTGTGGGAAAGGACTCTTATTATTGAATTGAGTAAATTTCTTATATGACCAGTTCGGCTCTGTATTGAAATAACAGTTTTCATTTTTTTTCGATTATCGTCACATGATAAAGTACATGATAAATACAAGTACATGATCACATACAAGTACATGATAAATTGTCGATTTGGGCGTATACTTGATAAGCCGCAATTGCTCAATAAGCTAAAGTAGTACTTGTTATTCGAATCTTTATGCAGTGATACTTGTTCTAACAAGTTGTTTATTTTATTTCTTTTGCGCCCTAAATTCATGCAAGAAATGTCGAATAGAAGTACATAACTGTAAATAATAAAAAAAATATTAAAAATTAATTTTAAACAAATTTCTTTACACATTAGTTATTCTTTCACAATGCAGTCATTTTGACTGCTTTGGGCAATATAGGTATATACTAAGATTCGGTCTTTCTAGTGTTAAATATTTTTTTACAAATTTTCAAAATTTATTCATTAATATGCATATTAATACGTAGCTAAATATAAATTAATTTCCATTTATAGTTTTTGAGTAGTTAATTTTTAAGATTGACCTTATTTTTTGTGCATTCACGGTAAAGGTAACCCTTTAAAAGAATCACATATTAGTTAATGTTTGTAAGTAAAGAAATGAGGATATTAAGGTAGCTATACCGCTTCACACTAGTCAAATCAGTGCTAGATTTTTAATAACGTTTTTACAATTTCTAGTGGTGTAATTAACAGTTCCGAGGAGTTACTCACGTATCAGCATTAGTTCTTAATATACAGGGTTAGTCAGTAGAAACGCACCAGCAGAAGTTGGCTTAAGTGGCCGACACGGCAGTGTGGCCTCTTCAAAAAATGACATGTGACTGTTATCGATTCCCATAAGCGCAAACTGACAGTTCGCATAGCAATAAGATTTTTGAAATATTTCAATAGTTAGGTTACTGAAATAATTAATTAATATTGTAATTCGATTCGAATAGAAAATCAAATATTATATCCAAATGTTCGATGTCATATTTTGTCGTGCAGTTTTTTAAAAGAATGAACCATAATAATAGTCCAATTATGACGAGCAATATCTCATTTGGATTATTTGGAAATCTTTAATCGATTGACCATCGAGATTTTGTATAATATTAGTTTTTCAAGTGTTACTTGTATGCCTGATATTATGTTAGGATAGGTAATCAAACGGTTGTATCTTTTGAGCTACTAATATTATCTAAAGTCTAGATCGCCAATCGATTAAGAATCTTCCAATTATCAAAATGAGATATTGCTCGGCCATCGGACATTCATATATATCATTCGGCTTTCTGTTTTAATCATGGCTGTGAATGTATGTATATATTAAGAACTAATTCTGATACGTGAATATCTTCTCGGAACTATTAAATAAACCACCAGAAATTGTAAAAACGTTATTAAAAATTTAGCACTGATTTGACTAGTGTGAAGCGGTATAGCTACCTTAAGGGGGCACATATGTCTGGACGCCCAAAAATGGAAGCTTTTTTAAGTTTCGAAGAAATCGATTTCAACTGAAATAAAAAAATTCAAAGTAAATCTTAAAGTTTACGATTAAACACAGTTAGCATAGTAAAATTTATTTATATTCAATGTAAGAAGACATAACAAATTTTTGTAATAAATTGTTGTAATACAATTGCAAGGAAATTCTTAATCAAAAATTGGGCACGTATAGCCAATTGTGTATAGTCTTGTCAACCATGAAGGTCTTCATGAGAAAACAGGTCTCGAAAGAATCGTTGCCATTTGTAACGCATACGTCATAATTTGCATTTGATTATATGTACTTTGAATGATAATTAAAAAAAAAAGTTTAAAATCATTTCTCAATTTTCCGCAATACAAGCTCAAAAAGCATTCTATTCTCGGGTACTTTAGATATATGTGCCTTCTTAATAGTTTTACAGTAATAAATTTATCGAAAGATCATTCTACATTAGTCTTAATATAAATCAATATGATTGCATAATTACATTGGAAATTGTGTTATAAGGATTTATCGAATAAAAAGATACGTGCATCTATATCGATTACAGTAGAGTCCAGTTAAGTAAATGCTCATCAAGTGAATGATTCGTCCCGATCACTCGAATCTCTTATGCCTCAGGGCATGCTGATTATATCAAATAAAATGTCACCGAGCGTATCGTTATACAAGTGCGGAAAAATTGCAATTTCGGAAATAAGTAAGGATAGTGAATTCTGATAAAGAACTATTGAAGACTGGAAGGTTGCCGTTAAGTGACCATTTTCTTTAAATCCTCTATCCCTACACTCCTAAAAAAGTTCACTTAACGAGAGTCTAATCTATTTCATGGTTCTTCTTTCTTCGATGCAAGATCTGCAACAGTCCATGTCGTTTCCATAAATATTCTTCATGAACCTCAATCATGTGTTATAATACTATTTTTTTTTTAATGTCTTTTTCCATATACTGTAAACAATGTATAATTGGTCTATGTGATCAGATCAGTGTATTTTTAGAGGTCATCTTCTTATGGATTAGTATGCGAAAGAAATATGTAAGAATGTAATACTAATGTCGCAGTTCGGCTGAAACAATCTTATATACATATGTATAGTTGAAAATTAAAAAAGTATATTTAAAAGAAAAACTATCGAACGGCTACATTTATATGTGTAGGTGGACGATGCCATTGTTTTGGAAAGGAGCCAAAAAGGATCTACTAGTGACAGATTTGTACGCCCCCGTAACGAGCAATAAATCAAAAGAATTGGGTGATGCACTGCAAAGGTATATATGCTTTACTTTCATTTATAAATGATGTAAGACTTCTTTTAAGTCGGTAGTGTCTTTGTACATACACCACTTTCCTAGTTCACAATCTGTTTTTTTAACTACCTTATCTTGAGGCTCTCACGCCACTAAATCACAGTAAAAATGAAATGATCCAAGATAAAGAATTATTTTATTTACTCAGGTATTCGACAATATTTTCAGCGATAATTCATTCAAGAGATTATTTATTTTTTAATGATAGCGTTGTGTAATTAACTTATTCATAGACAAATGATAGAATTTAATAAAAAAGATAATTTCTATTTGAATAGATATTTTAATTGAATCTTACATACAGAGAATTGCACAATCTTATCGTGATTCTATCCCAGGAATGAAATGGACACAGTAACTTTAGTTAGTATGATACACGCTAAATAACTGCACTGAGAATAAAGTATTTTTATGTCAACTAAATAATGTATTTAGGAATAATTGAGATCCCCCGAGTATAAAATATTTCTTTGCAAAACTATGAAACATTTCTCATTTTAATAAATATTTAATCAAAATCATTCTCTTCAAAACTCTGAGTTTTAGGGCAAAATTTTACGAATTTCTATAGTGCTGAATAGTTTTATTCGAAAATCTTTAAACAATTCTCTGTATTACTCCAAGACTTTCTCTGCATTGTAAGAATAATATTCTGCGTACAAAACACGGTATTAGTTAAACTGTAGTGCCATGTATTGTACCCGATTCTTGATTGTTCTTAGATTATCGTTGCTAAGAACTATGACGGTTAGACTTCTTGTAACAAGCCTGCTTGTTTATATTGTTCAATAAAAGATATCTCTTCTTTACACGTTCATACTAAATATTTTTCCTAAAACTCTGCCATACCGTATTTATTTAAATGCAATGCGAATTTTATTATGAAGTGTGCAAAAGTCCAAGTTTTTCTTCTCACTATACTTATACGTCTGTTATTGCTTCCTCATAGAGGAAGCTATGTAACGGTGAAAAATGTTCCTGTCGAGATTTTCATGTCACCATGTCCAGAATGTGCCAAAACGTCGAGAAAACACGTTTGGAGAAAATGTCCGGATGTATGTGTGTGTGTGTATGTGTGGAATGGCCTCCCAAAATTCAAACGTGTATAACTCGAGAACGGTTTTAGGTACAGCCTCCCAATTTTGCAGGCATATGCAGCTGTATAATTCCTTCAATGACTATAATTTTCGTCATGATTCAAGCTGTGGCTCAAAATTGATGTCATTTTCAAATTTCCAAAAGAAGGACGTTCGCACTCTAGCGATCGCAAATTTTATGACAATATAAACCATATGGTATTGTAGGTTAAATGCGAGTAGTATATAATCACCATGTACTTAGCGATATATCTTACAATTAGTTTAAGGCCTATTTTATTAGTAGTTTTTAATTAGTAGTTCTATTTGCGTCCGTTTACATAGCTTATTGTAATCTTTTAAACAAATCAAAAGTTGAAAAAAAAGGTTCGATACCCCATTAATGCAAATTTTTATGTATTTACGTTATTTAAGAAGAAATTTAAATAGTCATGTTTTTTAACAAATAAAAGCTGCAAGTTGAAACTTGCAATTTGCTTCCTCCGAATCGTAAGTAGTGTACGAAGTCCCTATATGAGGATGCCAAGAATTTTAATTTTGCAATTTGCTTCCTCTGAATCGTGGGTAGTAGATGAAAATTCATCAATGAGGAAGCCAAAGATTAAAAAAAATGAAAATGCTTCCTCATATAAGGACTTCGTACACTACTGACGATTCGGAGGAAGCAAATTGCAAGTTTCAACTTGCAGCTTTTATTTGTTAAAAAACATGACTATTTAAATTTCTTCTTAAATAACGTAAATACATAAAAATTTGCATTAATGGGGTATCGAACCTTTTTTTTCAACTTTTGATTTGTTTAAAAGATTACAATAAGCTATGTAAACGGACGCAAATAGAACTACTAATTAAAAACTACTAATAAAATAGGCCTTAAACTAATTGTAAGATATATCGCTAAGTACATGGTGATTATATACTACTCGCATTTAACCTACAATACCATATGGTTTATATTTATCTTAAATTATTAAAATAATACTAAGAAGGAAACCATCAAATGTCACTACCGAGCTTCCGTAATACTACCGTACCTGTGATATATGTGACCTTGGCTTCAAACAGTTTTCGATGGCCTACAGCACTTTGCAACAATCCGTAAATTGGTGAAACCTTGGGCCAATGGTGACAGCCAATCTACCAATATTGGCAACCAATACTGGGCAAATAAATGGAGCATAACACTATTCTCTAGTGGCCCTATATTGGCAAAATGTGTTGGATCAATTGGTATGGTCCATCTTCAAAATTACGAATAAAATAATACATTGGCCCGATACTGGCAGCCCGTCTTTTGATGCTTCGTCTACTGCTTTTCAATTACGGTCCTGTATCCCACGTTAAAATGTTCCATTGGTACCTCATTAAATCATCATGGTCAATATACATCGACATTCAATATTGGGTCAGTAGATGCATACTCTTAAATTGAAGCGGTATTGCTATTATATAATACTTTGAAACAATGTTACTTTCCAAGTTAAAAAACTGTTTCATCCTATATTGTGCTTGACCATACCATCACAGGTTGCACCACGTCACCCCTCTCAGGTGATTCAGCACCGGTCCACAACAACATTATGGGAAAGTACAAGAAACCGTGTTTACACTTAATACTTTGGAACCAATTTATTTAAACTAAACAGATCTCTTGTTAACAATCGTATTATGATAGATTTTACTTGCAACGTTAGATTCACGACGAAGTGCTCTATTCCAACACTCGATTCTCCTACCTCTGTGATACTATCTTCCAAACGCGGTTACATGATTTCAGTCAGTGCGCGACTTATCTGAATCACGCCGCTACTCTCGAAACCGTGTTCCATGCTTGCAGTCGTATCAAGGACGCGGACACATGATTATGAGCCGGTGCGCGGCTCATTATAGATCACGCCGCTACCCTTGGAGGATCCCTCCGAAGGCCCATGACCGACCAGCCCACCCCTTTAATGGGATATTTAGACTCACGGCCCCCTGAGCTCGAAATATTTGACAATGATACTCGACGGACGTCAAGGATTGTCCGCCGATTCCTGAAGTCATTTGACACCACTTCAGGAACCCGTTGGGTTCCATACTGTTAATTCTTATTAATCGAACACGGCTTCATTATATCTATGATATGGTGATTGGACTTACCCCTAGACGATGCGAGGACTTACTTCTAGACGCTCTATCTTACAACTAACTCTCGTCCACCCGTCGTTCTCCTCACATCAGTTGCTCTTCCCTGACCTTAGACATGTATATCCCGTTATCCATTGCTTCGCGACGAAAAACACTCATAATACTTCCTCCGCAGATTTCTATGTCGCTGTTTATAATTGGAGGGTATCGCAAGCAACGACACAATACTGTTGGCGCTTACAACAGATTGGCAACATATTAAGTTAATATTGTCGTTCTATTCAGTCGGTTGCTATTGAGATCGATAAATTTTCTTGTCACACTAGACAATCTGAAAAGATATCTACCTGGCGCGACCTGGGTCATTGGCTGCCAAGGCTCTAGAGTAATAAATTTTAAGATGTTGAGCGCCAGTTAGTTTTAAGAACTAACAAACTTTCTTCAAAATAATTATCGGCTAACTAAGCCATGAGACGATCGCAAGGTGGGTGATTGGACGACCCAAGGAAAAGAAATTGCAAAGCCAGAGACACAGTATTAGAAAAGAGAATATAGATTTATTAATTGGACTTACTTGCAAAACGTCGACAATCGTTGATTATAATATTGAATCCTTCAATATTAGTTCCAGTCAATTCGGTATTTCAGTAATTCAATATATCCAACATTTCCAATTATTCAATTCAATAATCCAATTATTCCGGGTTCACAATATTTCAGTGTCAATGGTTCCAAGTTCATACAATTTTCAATATATGTATGTATAAGAGAGACATAAATTACGAAGGCGAGACTCCTTGAAGGCTGACTTCCTCGCTATTCAAGTGACGAAATAGATGTAAGTTAGCATAGTGCCTATTTTACCGGCTTACTTGTTGCTTGATCACGTGGTCCGTTGCCGGCGCTCGGACTGGCAAATCATGCGCGTTTAGCCTTCCAGTGTCTTTGTCAAACTACCGGGCCAACCATACGTTGTCTCTTTGTCGCTCTCACGCGGTACTTTATATGAGTAGAGGCAATAGACCCGCTAGTTCAACGATTATTATTGACATACAATAAATTATATTGCAGGTAATATAAATAACTTACACTACCATAAATAAGACAAATGACATAAATCCTATTTTGACAATTATACCTTACCCGTAAATTCGTCCCTACGAGCGCTCAACGAGTTTCAGGCGAGCGGTGACGTCGAGGGGAAGGATAAAATTATTTTCCTGTCACACTATAGTAAAGCAAGTGTAAACCAAATATAGTAAACCAAATGTTTGTATTCTGTAAATTTTTTTTATTTTAATTTTTGTATAAACAAAACCGAAAGTATATTATGGAATATTGAACTTTTTAATAATATGAATCAATGATTTAAGTGTTCAAGTGAATGATGTCAGGCAACGTTTGTCTTCGTTCGAGCTTGAATTTGTTATTTTCGACAGTATAATCGCTATAAAAAAGTTACATTTAAATATAATTCAAACAATATTGAAACAATTAGATGATTGGACATACGTATTACTTTTCTATTTTAGCAAATATTTCTGTGACTTTATGGAAAGCCATGTGTGATTTATTAAGGTTGCATTTTTCGCGAATTATCGAAAAAAAACACAATGAACTCGTGGATCGACTATATCTTTCTATTCAAAAATTATATTAAAAAATCCTCTAGAACTGACATTTTTTTCGTGGACCAACTATGTACTATAATCCGGCGGATGGGTTATTTTTCAAGGGACTATCTGGGAAAAATGCGGGGCATCTGGACCGGGATTCGAACCCCGGACCTTTTGATTACTGGTCGACTGCTCTGACCACTGAGCTACGCCAGCCATTTACCACACATTCCCCGAATCGTCCATACTAACAAAAATTCATTTTCGTTACAGTACATATGTTAATGTATAAACAAGTAATGCTTTACCTTCCATTATTTCGTAAACTCGAAGCTTCATGCAGCTAGCTTTTCCGCCGATATGTTCAAATTTTCCTACTCCTGAGTTAAATTGTTCAACATTTTTTGTTGTCAATCGTCGCATAAAGTCATTCACAGCTTTCTTTATCGTATGGTCTGAGCACCAATTTTTCATGATCCTTAACTATAAATGTTGGAATAAATATTGCAAAATATTATTACCGAGAAATTATATTTACTTATTAAATGCAAAGAATGTCCTCAACGGCTGTGCGTTGACGACATTCTTTCCATTTAATAAATATTGTAACGGCTGACATTTCGTCAAATTTAATTAAATAATATTTACTGTCATATTTAAATATTCTCCATCTTGCAATTTATCGTTGAAGCCAATTAGTTCCTATTAAGATTAATTACTTTAGTGGCGATTCGTGTAAGCTAGATTTAGGTATGTATAAGGGCGAGATGTGAATGCGCCCCCCGTTGTGCGAGCTGGATGTGGCCCTGACTGACATGCGCAGAACAGTTAGTCAGTCAGTCAGCAATTACGTGAAAAAGGGATAAGAAAAGCCAGTAAGAAAATCCATCGTATTTGACTTTATCTAATATCATCCATTGTCAGTAAAGAGTTGAAATTTAAGTCTGAACATAAATTAAATGGTATACATCAACCTAGCAGAGAAAAGGCGCCTTTTAGTTTTATTTCTATTTTTAAGAATCTTTATAAACAATCCAGACAAATACATAATTAAAAGTGAATTTAATAAATTTTACTCTCAATACCCTACTTCAATACACAACTGTTCCCCTTTAGTTTTAATAGGAAAGTTAATTCCTAGATCACTGTTAAAACTAATTTTTCCTTGAGATTGTTTTAAAATTCTTATCGTTTCCTCAAAACGTACTCGAAATTCCGCAATTATGCTGCGCGTATTATCATACATAGATTTTCGAATTTTTTCCAGTTGAAGTTCAGTAGCTTAAAAATATATTTTAGTTATTTATTTATTTGCATGAGTAATTTGTTACACGGAGGAAGCTGGAAGTGAGGAAACTTCATACCCAAAAATTTCTGCATACAAATAACTTGTCCCATTCCCCGTTAATCACATACTATATCCCTTTGTTTCCTCTTTCGATGGCAGCGAAAATTTCATTTAATTTATTATTTTCGCCTATAGTATTTTGCCGTGCCATGTTAGAGGTACAAGGACAATGAAAATCATCATCTCGATTGATTTCATTATCGGTAGAATTGAAGTCGTTGAAACATGGTAATTTTTTATTCTTCGATTTTTTGTGGTTTTTTTTCACTTTTGAACCTTTACGATATTGTCATCAGATTCGTTATTATTATCAAGAGATCTTCTTGTACAGGATTTGTCTAAATCGGCTATGCTCTATTCATATGAATCTGCAATTGTTTATTCGTTAATAAAACTACGATAATATTATATGCATAAGTATTGCCCAAATGAGAGCAAATATGAGGTCTAGAAAACTTATATTAAGTATTAAGTATTAAGAGCTTTTGTTAAATTCAGTATTGATTTTTCAAGTTCTATCTGTAGGATCTCGTAGGGACAAAACTGAAGTAGCCAGTCAGCCGTTGAACCATATCATAAAAGAAATCAGTGTTCTAGAGATGCAAAATGATTAATAATTTATTATTTATTATATGGGTCATTCCACGTCAAATTTAAAACCAAGTTTTTAATTTTCCTGAAAATTGTTTCCCTTGTTCTTGAGGGGGAAAAAATGACACTTATTTTTTTAAAAATAGTAGCGCTTTCTCTGCAGTTCAAATTTGAAAAAATCCAGACAGCCTTTTAGTTCACTTGTAGCGTAAGTAAATTAATTCTCTTTAAAAATTGTATATCTCATATTGTGTTGCAAATATTTTCAATGCAACTGGCAAGTACCATGTCATTCCATGTCAGATTTAAAACCAAATTTTTAATTTTCCTGAAAATTGTTTCCCTTGTTCTTGAGGGGAAAAAAATGACACGTATTTTTTTATTTCAATATGATATTGAGAAATTTCGAAATATCGATTTTTTAATTTGTCGACTCCAAAAAACCGGTTCTTCTTTAAATGTATCGTGCATCGTCCACTTTTCGACTAAAAGCAAAGCACTGCAGGGCAAAATTTGCAATAGGCTTCACTTTAAAGTGCACGTTTTAATGGTCGAAAATTCGGTCATTTAATAATTTTTATGCAACAATTTCTTAAACAATTTGTATTATTTCAAAAGGGGCATCTTCAAATTAAATAATTTTTTCTGTATTTTGTTATTATAGTACAGAGAATATTGTCTGAAAATTTGAAAGTGGACCGTTGAATATTTTTTTATATAAAATTCATAATATGTGACCGCGCTCACAATTCGCGCGCGGACGACGTGGGCGAAGCACGGATTTGACGGTGCTTGGACATTTTCGAGTTATCCCATTATCCTTTGATGGGTTTTTCACCTAGTTTAGATGAATGATACTCAGAGAAATGTTAAAAGATTCCAGAGTAACACTGTCAAATCGAGAAATGGTCATTAAAAAAATATTCAACGGTCCACTTTCAAATTTTCAGACAATATTCTCTGTACTATAATAACAAATTACAGAAAAAATTATTCAATTTGAAGATGACCCTTTTGAAATAATATAAATTGTTTAAGAAATTGTTGCATACAAATTATTAAACGAACGAATTTTTAACCACTAAAACGTGGACTTTAAAGTGAACACTATTGGACATTTTGCCCTGCAGTGCTTTGCTTTTAGTCGAAAAGTGGACGATACACGATACATTTAAAGAAGAACCGGTTTTTTGGAGTCGACAAATTAAAAAATCGATATTTCGAAATTTCTCAATATCATATTGAAATAAAAAAATACGTGTCATTTTTTTCCCCTCAAGAACAAGGGAAACAATTTTCAGGAAAATTAAAAATTTGGTTTTAAATCTGACATGGAATGACATGGTACTTGCCAGTTGCATTGAAAATATTTGCAACACAATATGAGATATACAATTTTTAAAGAGAATTAATTTACTTACGCTACAAGTGAACTAAAAGGCTGTCTGGATTTTTTCAAATTTGAACTGCAGAGAAAGCGCTACTATTTTCAGTAAATATCTGTAACCAAGGATTTTTTCAATTTTCCAATGCCGCTTTGCTCAACTTCGATGTTAAATAAATTAAATGAAAAGAAAACACTACCCGATACTAATTATAATGACAAATTAATAACACTTGCAAACTTCTTCACGTCATCCCATGTAAGTTTAATGTAAGTGCATTGTAAATCTTTAAAATTTCATTTAATTCCAAAATGATTAACATAATATGGTATTATAATCAATGGAGGACTGGTACAACGCACATCTTATTTTTATAGTTAGGAAATAAGACAGTTTTAGTAATAAATTTGTCTAACGGAAATTTTTTAGTCGTACCTTGACGCTGGTGAGTTTTCCAAATAACCAGTTTACCAGACTCGCAAGGGTAGTTATAAATGTTTTCATCCACAGGCAGATCATTACCAAACAAAATAATGTTCTTTGGCTGTACTAAAGCAAGATCTTGTGGACCGACGGTATTTTTAATTTCGATTATTTCTTTATTGGATACTAATGCAACGTTATTCGTCTTTGTACATGTTAATATCATATTTTTCCTAATAATGTTATTGTAATAGCAATAATCCTTATCTAACAAGTCCTTTTGAAAAACATCATTGCTTTTACTTTTTCATAATTTAATTTTAATTCTTTCTTCAAGTTTTGTAGTGATATGAGAAAGTTCTTGTAGTCATTTACAAATTTGTGTCAATGGTATACATGGTATACGGATAAGCTTTCTTAAATGTCCTAGGTAATTTTCAAATTGAAAACTACTTATTTCATCAAGGGTGCAATGGAAATTCCTGGTATCACTAGCGATATGCAATAAGTTGTGCATATGTAAAATCTGGGAATCTTTGCTCGTATAATTTTGGTATTTTCACAAAAAGTTCATGTAGCAATTGTTGTGACCTCCGTAAAGTTAGTCGGGCAACTTCGACTTATCGAATTTCTGTACTTGCACATCGATTGTTAGTCATTTGTTATTGATTGTTAGACTAATTAAAACATTTGTTAGATAATAGTTTTTTTGTAATAACGAAATAGTACTTTGCGATACAAGTGCGAGAAAGCGAACTTTATAGGCAGGCGGTGAAGTTGGTCGCACGAGCCGCACACGAGTAACACAACGGCACGAGCCGAAGGCGAGTGCTGTTTGTTTTACGAGTGCGGCGAGTGTGAAAAACTTCACGAACTGCGTATAATGTTCGCTTTATTGTACCAGTATCGGATAATATTTTCTGTAACGAATGCATGAAAAACGCTACTTTTTGTGCCTCCAAAGTGACTGGAACATCTCTTGGTTGGAGGAGGCAGCCATAAGAAGAGCAAGGAAGGCTTCCAAAGTGAATGCATTTCATGACAGCGCGCGAGAACAAAGTTTACTTTATCGCACTAGTGCGAGAAGAAAGCACTAGTGCGATAATGTAAAATTGGGCCGATTTGCGCATGCGCAGCATTTCTATCGTATCCATAGATATAAAGCGCCACTTTCGCCACACTTCGGAGGCACGAGAAGTAGTGTTTTTCATGCATGAGTTACATAAATAAATTTTAGTGTTAAGTTAGCCGAAAAATATTGATTTTTTCACAGTTTTTGTTTCGAAATGGGTGCAATCGATGTGGAATCGTTTGTTAGTCCCGAATAAACTAATTAAAACATTTTTTAGATGACGATTTCGCTTAAAATAGCGAAAAACCATCTACCGTCTCGCTGGCCGGGAGTGGGGGTAAGGCATGGAATATGCGATGTAAAGATGGCCGTAAATATAATTAAGGGGTCAAAATTGCAAGCTAATGTTTTTTTTTTTTTTAAACTAATACCTTGGAGTGTAACAGCATTGGAATTCTTAGCTAATCTAACCTAACCTAACAAATATTTGTATTAGTTTATTCGGGACTAACAAACGATTCCACATCGATTGCACCCGTTTCAAAACGAAAACTGTGAAGAAAAATTATATTTCCGGCTATTTTCACATCGCATATTCTATGCCTTACCCCCACTCCCGGCCAGCGAGACGGTAGATGGTTTTTCGCTATTTTAAGCGAAATCGTCATCTAAAAAATGTTTTAATTAGTTTATTCGGGACTAACAAACGATTCCACATCGATTGCACCCATTTCGAAACAAAAACTGTGAAAAAATCAATATTTTTCGGCTAACTTAACACTAAAATTTATTTTCGTTATTGCAAAAAAAACTATTATCTAACAAATGTTTTAATTAGTCTAACAATCAATAACAAATGACTAACAATCGATGTGCAAGTACAGAAATTCGATAAGTCGAAGTTGCCCGGCTAACTTTCCGGAGGTATTGTTGTGCATAGGTAGCCCTTTTTTTCTGCCTTTCTTACTGCATAAAATTCGAGCAGCAACGTGTAATAAAAAGAAATATCTGTAATAAAAAATTGTTATCACTGGTTTTAGCACTATCGTTTCAAAATATAACAAGAACATGAGTAGCTTTGTAGCTTTCCATTGTGGAAATTCTAATATTCCTCGTGGTTTTCTCTGAAACTCTACTATGATGCATGATTGAAGAAATTTCAAACCAGTGTTTAATATTTAAAAATTTTTACGAGATAATCGGGCCATGCCGTCGCCATCAATCCAGCTAGCTAAAAATCTTCGAATGCAACCGATGTACAAAAGATGCATTGAATCCGATGAAAATGAAAACGCTATGTTCAAATGTGGAATTTGGGATGATATTGATATTTCTTCCGATACATGATGTTCTTGTTGAACCATATTTCGAAATGAGTCATCGTTTCTTAACGCAGCATGTATATCTGGATATATTCTTTCTATTTTTTGTTCTGCCTTTGACAATCCATCTTTCGCAGGCATAAAAACCACCATAAGCTTTACAACATTTAATGAATGCCCTCACTGGTGAATCACGCACAAAAGCGTTAATACGAATGGATATCATGTTTTCGTCAATATTAATTCCATTGATTATTAATTTAGCTACTTCGGCCACAAAGTCTTTCGAAAATTTCTTGAAATTATTAGGGTTAGAAATCCCACACCATATTGCTATGGCAAATGATTAATGATGTACTGCTTCATGAGAAATTTGGCATAATATTGATCAAAATGATAATCCTGAAGATCAAAAAAAGACCATTCCATCAATGTTAACCAAAATGGGAGTAATATTGTTGACAAAATATTTTGACAAAATTTGACGCTGTAGTTGTTGTTCGAGCCCAATATATGCATGTGTACTGTCCGACTATCCAGTATAACCTGTTCATTCAGCACGATTGAGGCCAGTTCGGCACGAATGAGGCAAATCAATATGCCCTTTTTTTATGAGGATTACTAGCAATTCATCAATAACGTTTTATTTGACAGTATTCCTTAGGGCCTAATTTCGAACTTTTTCTCCAATAGATTGTAGTCGGCAATTCGTCTGTCAATAAAAGTACGTACAAGCATTAGTCATTTATAAATTTAAATACTTTTGAATTATTAGAATAGAGAGACGTGTGCAAGAAATTTATAGCCCAACTATTTTTTAATTTCTAAAAATTAAACGTAATACCTTCAAAAGGGGTTGTATAGTAAGATCTTCCTCATGCAAGCCGCTTTTATAACGATAATAATCTTCTATTTCTGATCCATTAATGGTTTCTCCCCATCTTTGTTCGTGCTCTTCTTCATTCGCGTCCTTACCACTGGATGCCATGCTTGGTCCAATGATAGTCACCAACATAATGTTGGTATCCAATTCAGAAAATACATGGTTGATTAGACTCTGGTGTCATTCTTGGACACTAGAACTAGAAAATAATTAAATAAAGAAATAAAGGAGCGAAAGGTACAACTAAATAATTAAAGGGAAATAGAAGGATAAAAACAACATTAATTAACATTCGATAACAGGCTCAACGCTCGGACTCAGTCCCTTCCATAGCGCCATACGTACTGTTGTGAATCCAAATACTGAATTCACGGATTTGACTACCGGAAAGGGTTTTTCGGGAGTCAGGTACTTTGGGATTTGTTGCCCGAGTAAAAAGTTGGAACCTAACTCTCGATAACAAGTATAAGATTTATTTGAAACAAAATAAGTTACGTTGGAATACACTATTAGAAATTAACCGTAAACGTGGTGAGTACGAAAATCACGAGGCTAGAGGTTAGTACGTATACTTTGACTAAGTTACCGTAGTAACACTTCACTCGTAGCTCTCTTACTTCGTCTGACGTGCCGACAGGCCGTCCGTCTTTTATATTTTAATTATGGAATTGTTTAGAGACGCAATAACTAAAGGATGGTTTTTATTTTTCGCCATGGTGTCGGTGATGGGTCTCCTTTGTTTCCATAATATTAGAGGGTGGAATGTGCAGCGTCGCAGCGTAGCCGTTCCCTCGCTTCTGACGTAGGCGCGTTTCCAAATCTATATATACTTACCGACTTTGGAGCGGAGTGACAAAGACGAAAGATGTTCTCACTTATTTTTATCAACTAACGTAACAATTTATCAATTTTCAATAAATTTTGTTACATTTTTGATTCCTGTAGTAAAGAATTATTGGTAAAACAGTGCATTAGAGCCATGGTTAACCCTTTCGTTACGAGCGCCGGATATAGCCGGCATCCATTCGATGACCTGTGTGTACGAGCGCCGGCTGTAGCCGGCGCCAGCGTGATACCGCTCACCCAACGGCCCCGCGATACTTTTATTTCTTTCGTTCGTATGCACGTATCACATCGATAGCACTTGTCACTCTTTAGTTCGTTTTCATTTGTTTTATTCCAAAAATAAGACATGCACTGGGTTCGAAGCAATCGGGACAACAATCACGCTCCACTCTTCTTCAAACTAACAGTGTTCGCGAAGTTTCAAAGCGCGAACCAGTCCGTTGAAATAAAAGTATCTTTCTGTCGTGCTAGAGATCGACTGTAATGTGGGTTTGTGCATAGATCCTTGTTTTAAAATTTATCATTGTGAAATAAATTACTAAGAATTTAATTTGATACATCATTTACTCTAAATTGTATTTTCTTTTATAATTGTTGACAAGATTATAAAATATATAAACATTTATTTAGCAAAATGACGTCTTTTAAGCTTTTTAACGTCTTCAAGTAACCAATCGCAAGCTTTAATATGATATATAAGGTAACAGGTGAGATTGCAAACTATTGTTAGAGGGTCAACCAATTAGATTTGCTGATTAAGATAACCCTGGACAATAATAATTGCAAGACCTATAAACATGTCACTATGTAACACGTAAAGAAGAGTATGATCTGGAAAAAGACACGGTAACGTTGAAAGACGTAAGTCCGAACACCAATTTCCCGACTCACAGTATGCACAGTTTGCGGAGAAACTCTCCGTTCAGTGGCGCTACTCCGATGGCGCGGTGCCCCGTTTGGTGGCGTTATTCCAGCGGAGCGGAATGCCGTAACGAAAGGGTTAATCAAAGAACTTTAGAATATTACAGTTTCTTCATTGCACTGAAGAATAAGTTTGTAAAATATAGTTCATGGCAGGCATTTTTCGTTAAAAAAACAACATAAACTATTAGAATAAATTCTTATGACTGATGAACCATCATAATAATCCAAAAATATCGAATAATTATTATAACGGAGAAAAAAAGTGATGGAGAATATACTGTGATATACTGTAATATGTTATGCATTGTATAGTTATCTAGGAAAAAACACAAGTGTTTCGCGTATTTTGACAGTTGTTTTTCTACACATATCAAGATACGCGATATATTAGGTGTGTTTCGAAATGTACTGACAGTACTGCTCGAACTATAACCAATGCTGTGTCCTTATTCATCCATACGCATCTGAGAGAGATGTAATTACTTTCACAGTTATGTCAGTACATTTCGGAATACACCAGTAGTTATACAAGGAGAGTTCTGGATACAGATTCCTGCAACGACATGTTACCGACCTGTGGGTTCTCATCCGTGCTAAGTTAGGGACGTGGGGCCCCCTAGGTTAGCGACATTGGCGCCCCCTGTGTATGGTAAGTTAGGGTGATTGGACCCCGTATGAAAGATTTTTGCTTATCGACGGCACCGAAATTTTTTTTTGAAGAGGGTGCTGCGCGTGCAGGAGTCGACGGCGCCGACCACTTAATCGGCTGACGTCATCGGAAGGGGGCCCTAGTTTTACGTCAGGTGTCAGGGATTTTACGGCAGATTCCAGAAATATTACGGCAGGTATCAGGAATTTTACGGCAGATTTCAGAAATATTACATCAGACGTAATTTGTACATTTTGACCTTTTGTACGTTACCGAATTTTGTACTTGCGATCCCTAGGCAGCTCCTACCCCCCTTTTCCTTTACACTTCCCCACGCAGACTAGCACGTGGAGTCGGTGGAGATCAAGAATGACCCTTTGTATGTCACAGAAGAATTTCGATGACATTTCATCATCATCATCGTCATAACCCCCCTGTTCCTCCTCCGCTATCTTCGCCTCTATCGTTTCGCTACGACATAGTGGCCTTGGAGAGACGGTAAAATTCAAAGGAGGTGTCGAACAACCCTTTGTACGTTGCCGAAAAAATTGTTTACAATAATTTAATGTGCACTATTTATTCGAGAAGAATTGCGCATCGAGACGGTGGCGGATCTTTGATGCCAAAGAATTCAGCAAGTTCCGCTACGATACAGTGACCTTGGGGAGACGGTAAAATCAAAGGACATGTCAAATTACCCTTTGTACGTTACCGAAAAATTGTTTACAATAATATAATGTGCACTATTTATTCGAGAAGAATTGCGCATCGAGACGGTGGCGGATCTTTGATGCCAAAGAATTCAGCAAGTTCCGCTACGATACAGTGACCTTGGGGAGACGGTAAAATCAAAGGACATGTCAAATTACCCTTTGTACGTTACCGAAAAATTGTTTACAATAATATAATGTGCACTATTTATTCGAGAGGAATTGCTGATGAGGGGAACTCATGCATTAGGCGTATAAAAGACCGCTCGTGATGTAGAGCAACCATTGATGTTCAAACCTCATCGAGTGTACTTTATTGTAAACGTTTTTAACGAGGGAAAAATGGATTCTGCAAAGTGTAAGAAACTTATTAAGATTATGGAAGAAGCATATAAACTGCTCAAGAAAGAATCATCGATTGTGGAAATTACAAAGTGGACAAAGTTTGGTACTCAAAATATTCGACTTCTGAACAAAATTCTGAGGAACGTTGCGCTTACGAACGGGGAGAAAACCAAAATCTTGACAACCATTGGAATACTAAAATCATTGAATGAAAAATTTAAACAGCACCTTCAAAAAAGGGGTGAAGAAACTGTGAGAGAGAGAAAAAGTGACAGAGTACGTTGGGATGACTTGGAATCAGCCTTCAAGGGGAGAATAAGAACGGGAGTGATAGCAAATTTGCGACACAAGGACTTGAAGCGTTTTCTGGAAGATTCAAGAAAACTGTTCGCTTTA
>NW_014333036.1:8595-13166 GCF_000341935.2 Cephus cinctus | reverse complement strand
GTGAACGTCGTTTTGTCCTGTAAATTCGAGACTATGAAAGGCGGTGAGCTTATTGAGGAACTAAAGTTCTTTAATACGAGAAACGAAGTAATTCTATCATCCACGGAGATCAATGAGTGGTTCAATGTCAATGTACTGGAAAAATTATTAACTAAAATCGAAGACTTGCAGAAAAAGAATCGGGCTGGTCGTTGTTGGAAATAATAAACTTGGCGGTAAATATCAACAGATATATACCGATACATGGTGGTCTGTCGACATTCATCGAGTTGCCTAAGAACGTGCAAAGTAAGAAAGCAGCCGTGAATATTAGAAACAACGATCCGTACTGTTTTCTCTGGTCGGTTACGGCAGCCCTTCATTCAGTTAAAAATAATGTGAGCTTTATCGGTTCATACCCTCACTTCAGCTCAGTGCTAAGGTATGAAGGATTAAATTTTCCCATTGGCTTAAAGGACATTCCAAAATTCGAAGCGATTAATGATTTAGTGATTAACGTTTACGGTATTGATCGCGATGCGAATAAGGGTGGTAATGCGATAGTACCACTTTATTTAAGCCAGCACAGATCAAATAAATCTCCAATTCATCTTCTGATGGTGGAAACTGAAAATGACGTGGAAAGTGATGATGATGATGATGATGATGATGATGATTTGAACATGGAATTTTTGTCAAAAAGTGGACTTTACCATTTTGCTTGGATCCGAAATTTATCTCGACTGCTAAGTTCTCAAATTTCAAAACATAACGGTCATATTAGACTGTGCGATAGATGCTTGTGCCATTTTCAAACTGAAAACTCTTTCGAAAAACATAAACTCGATTGTGCGAATATAAATAAGTGTAGAGCGATTTTGCCAAATGATGAGGAAAAATTGCTGAAGTTCAAAAATTACAAGTATCAGGAAAGTGTACCGTTTGTCATTTATGCTGATATCGAATGTACGAGTATGTTGGAACCAGTTGTAAATGCGTTCAAAGCATCAAACACGATACTGTACCAAAATCATGTTCCACACAGTATCGCATATTACCTAAAGTGCGCCTTCGACGAGTCTTTATCCAAATTCAAAATTAATCGTGGAAATAATTGTATCGAGTGGTTTATAGATGAACTGCAGGAATTAGCACGATCTTTAGAAATTTATCATAAACGTATTGTACCCATGGAACCACTGAGTCTCGAACAGATGCAACAATTTTATTCCGCAAAGATCTATCACATTTGTGAGAAACCATTCACATTGCAAGATGTCAAGCATCACGATCATTGTCACTTTACAGGCAAGTATCGCAGTGCGGCTCATCCCGGTTGCAATATGAATTATAAAAACTCACATACTATTCCCATAGTTTTTCACAACCTGTCTGGCTACGATTCGCACTTTCTGATTAAGGCTCTAGCTGCTTCCTTCGAAGGTTCCGTAAATCTTTTACCGGTTAACAAAGAAAGATATATATCGTTTACAAAGAACATTAAAGATACAATTATAAATTTTCGATTCATCGATTCATTCAGATTTATGACAAGCAGCATTGAAAAATTATCCTCCTATCTTAATGATTCCGAGAAAATAATTACACGCAAATATTGTGACAATGCGGAGAAATTGAAACTGTTAATGAGGAAAGGTGTTTTTCCATACGACTATGTTGACTGATGGGGAAAACTCGAAGAGACGCAATTACCATCGAAAAATTTTTTTTTTCGAAATTGAATAACGAGAAAATTTCTAAGAGTGATTATGTGCATGCGTCTAATGTTTGGCGTACGTTTAATATTAAAACCTTGGGTGAATATTCCGATTTGTATCTAAAAACTGATGTTTTACTTTTGACTGATATTTTCGAAAATTTCAGACGCAACTGCTTCTCTACGTATAAGTTAGACCCTTTGCATTATTACACCGCACCCGGACTTGCTTTCGATGCTATGCTCAAGTGTACGGGCGTTGAATTGGAACTCCTCGATGATGTAGAAATGTTATTGTTTGTCGAGCGAGGTATTCGTGACGGCATAGCCCAATGTTCTAACAGATACGCCAAGGCTAACAATAGATATATGGGCGCGGATTTCGATCCAAACGAAGAAGAATCATACCTCATGTACTATGATGTCAATAACTTGTACGGTGCAACTATGAATCACTTCCTGCCGTTCAACTCGTTCAAATGGGAGCAAAATATCGAACAACTGGATATTTGTAAGATTCCCAATAATTCCACTATAGGGTATATACTTGAAGTAAATCTAGAGATCTAGATCTTGAAGTAGATCTTACAAAGACTTACCACTATGCCCCGAGCATTTTGTACCTCCTCTCTCACGATATAATATGAGAAAGTTAATGACTACACTTCTACCGAAAAAAAGATACATCATTCATTATGAGAATTTAAAACAATGCTTAAGTTTAGGCATGAAATTAACAAAAATTCATAGAGTTTTAAAGTTTAATCAAGCTCCATAGTTAAAAAAATATATAGATTTAAATACGAAGATGAGGAAAAAATCTAGAAATGATTTCGAGAAAAACTTTTACAAATTGATGAATAATTCGGTTTTTGGTAAAACAATGGAGAACGTTAGGAAGCAAAAAGACGTTAGACTCATTACTAATTGTAAGTGGGATGGGAGGTATGGAGCGAAAGCTCTCATAACAAAACCGAATTTTCATAGCTGCACCGTCTTTGACGAGAATATGGTTATAATCGAATTAAATCGTACCAGAATTAAATTCAATAAACCAATATACGTAGGATTTTCAATTCTGGACATCTCTAAAATATATATTTATGATTTTCACTATAACTACATCAAGAAGACTTTCGCCGAGCAAGCAAAATTAATGTACACCGACACGGATAGCTTGATATACCACTTTAATGTTCCCAATGTATACGAATTAATTAAGCGCGATGTACACAGATTCGACACTTCA
Organism: Cephus cinctus; assembly: GCF_000341935.2. Classification (NCBI taxonomy): domain Eukaryota; kingdom Metazoa; phylum Arthropoda; class Insecta; order Hymenoptera; family Cephidae; genus Cephus; species Cephus cinctus. The sequence continues at coordinate 10,221 of NW_014333036.1, read as the reverse complement.
GACTATCCGTCGGATAATGTATACGGTATACCATTAGTCAATAAGAAAGTTCTAGGTCTGATGAAGGATGAAAATAATGGTAAAATCATGACGGAGTTTGTAGGACTGCGGGCGAAATTGTATAGTTTTCGAATTTTAGGCGAAACTAGGGATAAGAAACGTGCGAAAAGAATCAAAGGATCTACGTTAAAGAACATAACCTTCGATGATTATCTACAGTGTCTCGAGTGTCGGAAAAATTTGATTAAACCTCAAAATTTGATTTAAAGCAAAAAGCATGAGGTTCTTTCGCTCTCGTTATTAGGAATGGCATCCTCCTCTTTATTTAATTAATATTTCAATTTCTAGAAATTCATAATTATTAGCTTAGTATAATATTTTCGATAACTTACGCTGTTGGTCGAGCGTAGAGTGACCTTTTTTTTGAGTAATCGCCCGAGTCGACATTACAGGACGCACTGACTATCAGTGGCGTACCTATTAATTTATTTCAATAGCATTAAGTTGGAATGATGATAAGAGAGTGATTGTTGCTCATACGAAGGATACCCTCCCATGGGGTTATAAAATATGTTAAATAAGCAAACGTGTGCAAGGAAAAAAAAATATTTTTATTTAAAATTTTTTTACTTTTTTTTTATTTTAAAAATTTTTTTACAATAATAAATTTAGATATTTTATGTTTTTTAAATAAAAAGTTTATATATATAATTCTTGTGATAATTTTTCGAGAGCTTGCCGTTTCTTTTAACTAATTTACCTTATTTGTATTACCTGTGTTAATTTATTTAAGGGTATTTTATATCTGTGCGCTGATCGTCATATTTATATCGTGTGTGTTCTGACTCTTTCCAATTGTCGGGAAATTTTACGAGTGAATTTGTTATCGCCTTTTCGTACCGTTACGAATTTAAACCTTTGTTCTCGCGTGAACCTTTCAAGAACCTTTCACTTTGTACTATTATTTTAAGGAGTTTGTTATCTGATTTCGCTTTCGCACCTTAGTGACCCTTACTAAAAATTTACTTTGTTTGTTCTGCTTTCAACACGCTGTAGTTTGCTGTATGGCTTGCATGCCGCTTTCTTGCTTTTGCTAATATAGCTTCGGTGCGTTAAATTTACTTATTTTCTCTGTTATCTTTCTTTTACCTATTCTCTTTCTCGCATGTCTATTCCTTCTCCCCTCTAGCCTCTTGAACGCCTCGACGCTCTCCCAGGTAAGCTAGCCTCTGAACCGGGTATACCTTTGGAGTTCTCGGCGACCGCTCGATTCTCTCTCTCTCTCTCTCGCTTCTATTTCTACTTTTCTTCGCGCTTCTCTCTACTATCTTGGCGGTGTCGCCGTATTCGTGTCTCGCTTGTCTCCCCTATTTGGCGGTGTCGCCGTTTGTGAACCTGTCTCTTTACGTTCTTGGCGGAGTCGCCGTTTACTACCCTTTCTCTTTCTATCTTGGCGGAGTCGCCGTTGATCGATCTTTCTCTTTTCCATCTTAGCGGAGTCGCCGTTTATCGATCTTTCTCTTTTCTACCTTGGCGGTGTCGCCGTTTATTAATCGTTCTTTCTTCTATCTTGGCGGAGTCGCCGTTCCTCGATCTTTCTCTTTCTATCTTGGCGGAGTCGCCGTT
>NW_014333036.1:4834-7852 GCF_000341935.2 Cephus cinctus | reverse complement strand
TCTCTCTCTCTCGCTTCTATTTCTACTTTTCTTCGCGCTTCTCTCTACTATCTTGGCGGTGTCGCCGTATTCGTGTCTCGCTTGTCTCCCCTATTTGGCGGTGTTGCCGTTTGTGGACCTGTGTCTTTACGTTCTTGGCGGAGTCGCTGTTTACTACCTTTTCTCTTTCTATCTTGGCGGAGTCGCCGTTTATCGATCTTTCTCTTTTCTACCTTGGCGGTGTCGCCGTTTATTAATCTTTCTTTCTTCTATCTTGGCGGAGTCGCCGTTCCTCGATCTTTCTCTTTCTATCTTGGCGGAGTCGCCGTTTATCGATTTTTCCTCTTTTCTATTTTGGCGGAGTCGCCGTTTATCTATCTGTCTCTTCTCTTCTTGGCGGAGTCGCCGTTCCTACCGTTTCACTTCTCTTCTCTTGGCGTTGTCGCCTTACCTGTTTCCTTTTCCCTTTCGTTGTTCCGAGCTTTCCCGCGTTTTCTTCAGAATTTCTAAGATCTCGAGTGCCCTGCACTCGCGGTGTTCTCCCCGGAGACCACCCGGCGCCCAACACTATTTAGTTTATCGCGTATCGGGTCTCGTAAATATCAAAATTTCTTGAGGGAGAATCATACGGCGTTTTGTGTACGGTTCCCTACTTTCTGAATACCTTTTATCGTCAATCTACTTGAGCTGTGAGATTTTGGTTTTCGGGGAATAACGTCGCAGTATATATTAAAACTAATTAAGTTTTGTTTATTTCAAACTCCTTATAAGTCCGACTTATTAATCCAAGTGTTATGCGATGTATCAAAACCTAACCATTTAACGAAAAGTCTATTCCCACGTTTCCTCAACACCTTCTCCACAAGGTATATGTCAAGGTACTTGACTCTGGTAAGTTCCTGTTCGTAAGAGCCGCGTTCGATAGTAACGAACAGTCTATTCCCACGTTTCCTCAACACCTTCTCCACAAGGTGTATGTCGGGGTACTTGACTCTGGTAAGTTCCTGTTCGTAAAATCCGCTTTCGATAGGATGATCCTGGTAGTCTTTGAGTTTGTACGTCACCGGATGGGTATTCTCCACTTGGCTTATCGTAAAAATTTCCGTTGTCCAGTTAGGTGTATAGCCTTTTTCAAAAATGTGTTTGAATTTGCTTATTCGAACTTTGTCTCCAACTTTAAATTTTGTGAAATTCTTGTACACTCGATGCAGTAATTTTTTTTCGTTTCTAGCAGTAACGTCTATCGGTTTCATACCAATGATTCGATGTTTGCTACCATTATAAGAGGATAGCAGGTCTAATAAGATTTTTAACCATCGATGGTTATTTTGCAAGTCTAAGTGTGGGTTGATGCAGTAATTTTTTTTCGTTTCTAGCAGTGACGTCTATCGGTTTCATACCAGTGGTTCGATGTTTACTACCATTGTAAGAGGATAGCAGGTCTGATAAGATGTTTAACCAACGATGGTCACCCTGCAAGCTAAATTGTTTCCACATATTATTTTTTAGAGTACGATTGAAATGTTCACAGATCGATGCCTTCAAGTTGCTGAATGTCGAGTACATAGCAATACCATGTTTTTGCATTAGATTCTTAAATTCGGTGTTGTAAAATTCACGACCTTCGTCCACTTGCAATTTCTTCGGTATCCGTCCCTGCAGCAGTATAGATTTCATAGCTGTCATCACATCCTTAGCATTCTTGCTCTTCGTTGGCACGGCCCAAGCAAACTTTGAAAATATATCGATGACGGTGAGCAGGTACATCGTTCTCTCTTGCGTACGCCGACATGTCAACGAGTTCCGCTTGCCAAGTCTCATCCAGCCCACGGATGTCAGCGTGTCGACGTTGATAATTTCTTCTAGCAGGTCTATGCAGTTCTTCCACCACCGCTAATTTTTTTCCATCCATTCTCCAGTGCATTCAGTCTGACGTCTAGCTGAGAAATGATCTCAGAGTTGCGAATTGTCAAGTCTTGCGCTGTCTTCATATCTGCTTCTAGACGATTCAAGGCATCCTTCACGGTAGAATCGAGAGCGCGAATCATTAGGTTGTTGTTATCGATTTCATTGCGCATTTCAGCAGTCTTACGAAGTACGGTATCAATTTCCTGCTTTAGCACAGTTTTCATGAGATTCAAAGTAACAGCATCGTTTAGCTCCTCGGGATTGGCAACGTTGCACAGCCTCTTGTTATCTATGTCGTAGTGTCCAGCAGCAGTGAATTTGAATCCAACACCAGGAAGACCACGGCTACTCGTGACCGCGGCCTTGCTACTCAGCTGACGTCCAAACACGTCAACGCTCATGTTTAAAGTAACGATCATGATCGTTTTATCTAATTAATAAATAATACCAGCCTCACGCAACTCTTCGATAATCGATACGATTTCGTTGGAGTGACTGGGATTACCTGCTTCCTGAGACGCAAGGAGCAAACGAAGACGGTCTATTAATTCATTGGGATCGTCCCAGTACACGTAATCCGTTATTCTGTCCTTAGCAGCGATCATGTACCGTGGTATGATACATTTGCCCGTTACAGAGGACTGTTCAATTAGTTTTGCAATAACATTTTTAAATTTGAAACTCTTGCTCCTACGAATATCACCATCAGGTTTATAGTACTTTTTATATGCATTCGTTGTTATAATAATGTTTTTGTAATTGTTCAAGTCATCCTGGGTTACATGAGTTTCGTTAGGTATCTTCCTGAATAAGAGTTCGATCAAACCGTTAGTTTTTGGATAACTGGTATCGCCTATATGGATTTGATCACCCTCACAACTTATAGGTGAATCTCGAAACATCAACTTCTTCTTGGAAAGTTTACGCACACCATAGATAGTATCCAATTGTTTATTCTGCCTCGACAGCAGCATATTAAGATACCGTTGCATCGAATCGTTTTGATTAACGGGTAAATCCATATCATTTTGTATCCATCATCACCATCACCATCATCATCATTATCATTACCATTATCATCATCTTGAATATCACTGATTTCCCCGATAGTGGAATCATTTTTGAGCGTAT
>NW_014333036.1:4494-4794 GCF_000341935.2 Cephus cinctus | reverse complement strand
AATGACTTGTTTACAAATTACAACTTATTTCACTTCACATTGCGGACACAGTCAGTTCGCATTATGAGTAATTATTCTGTGAGAGAATATTGCGACATGTATTGGTTGTTAGTCCAATGTAATGGCAACCAAACACAAACAGCGCAAGAGTATGCAATTAGGTACCCTAATCGGCGACATCCTGATAAAAATGTTATGTACTCTAAAATATTTACTGTTTCAGAATAATCATTATCATAGAAAATGTATGTAATTGTTGCAGATTAGCATATCCAGATCCAAGCTCGGTCATGCGTAGAT
>NW_014333036.1:1217-3328 GCF_000341935.2 Cephus cinctus | reverse complement strand
ACTAAATCAAAACTCGGTATGGGTATCACGAAAAAGAAGAAGAAGCCTACGAAGAAGATAACGCTGAGAAAAGTTATCGAAGCAGCTAAACGATCGATGACACAAAGCAACGATGCACAGGCAGTAATTCAGTTTGCTCTTAAGGGTGCGCAAACAGTTGTCAAGCAGGCTGGTGGAAAGAAGAATATACATGCACCACGTGTTCTACCCGTACCATCCAAAGTTGGGGGTTTTCTGCCGTTTCTCGTCCCTATGTTTGCGGGTCTGAGTGCTGCTGGAGCGTTAGCAGGAGGTGCAGCAGGTATAGCCAAATCCATGAACGACGACAAGGCAACCAAGGAACAATTGAAGGAAAGCCAGCGACATAATAATGCGATGGAATCCATCGCGCTAGGCAAAGGACTGTACTTAAAACCCTAGAAGAAGGGACTGGGCATTCATCTAAAGCCAAAAAACTTGAAATGAAACTACCACGTCGAGCGTTAACTGATGCAGATCTGCTCAAGTACGCCAGGCTCATGAATATTCCACATTTTCGTGAAATTTTTATGCAGAATGCTATGCCAAAAGGTGGATCGTACAAATACGAATCGGCAATCGTCAATCTCGACGATGAGGATGGTCCCGGAACACACTGGGTCGCCTACATGAAGAAAAAAGACTCAGTAATTTATATTGACAGTTTCGGTAATCTTAGCCCCCCACTAAATCTCATTAGGTATCTTGACGTTGGTAGTGTAAAATATAATTATGAACGGTATCAGAACTATGATACTTTCGAATGTGGTCACTTGTGTCTCAAGTTCTCATGTGGACAGTTAAATCGTAAGAATAAGTATCGTCTATATAAACATGCTGCATAATGTGATATCGTTAGTCAAGCGTTTGCAATCATGGAAGATTCATTCACGTTAACTTTATCAAGCAATTCTTCTATACTCGAAGCACAGTACCTTCCCCCAATCGAACCTTCTCGAGATAAAAATCATGCTCTGGGGTTCATCGAATTATTAACTTCTAATTCGATTCCTAACGTGGACACTGATCACAAGTTCTACGTGGGAGATGAAGTTATCGTTATACCCATTGGTAGATACGAGATAGAGGATATCGAGAACTATGTGCAGAGTGCGTTGATAGATAAAAATATCCTAATTAGTATTAAGCCTAACGATAATACCCTGTGCAGCGAAATTAAGTGTAACCGTGACATCAATTTTCAATCTGATGATTCGATTGGTCGCTTGTTGGGTTTTACTCAACGCGTTTTGGAAGCTAATAAATTACATACATCCGACGTAGTTGTAGCCATTTTCAAGGTGAACGCCTTGCGAGTCGAATGCAACATTACTACAGGCGCTTACATAAACGAACGTAAGTTGCATACCATCCACGAATTCTTTCCGGTTGCACCACCAGGATATAAGATTATAGAGGTGCCGTCGCACGTCATTTACCTCCCAGTATCGAGCAAGACAATAGATCACCTACAGCTTCGAATAGTCGACCAGGACGGAGACTTGGTGTATTTTCAAGGAGAAATCATAACGATAAGACTACACGTGAAATCCATGTGATAATGGGGATCGTGTATAACCGAAAGATTGGTAGTGGGTTATAATAGCGGCTATAATAATGAACCGATATGTCTAAAAGGAATCAGTCATCGTCCGCGCTGCAAAGCGTTAACACCTCAAAACGTGTTATTCCTGAGAAATCTGGGACTCAAGGTCACACCAGTCGGAAGAGGAAACTAAATCGTTCATTCTGCTCCTGCTGCATTATTTTTATCCGCTGCTTACCATGGAGGACGAAACTTTAAATATTCGAACACCAATCACCTTCGATGAGTCTATAGCGCACTGCGAAACGCATGCACACCAGCCTTACGCATCGTCAACGTTCAACAACAGTGATGAAATACGAATCTCCGTCCAACATCAAGACTTGTGTTTACTACCGAGTAGAAGTTCGCTGCATGTATACGGAAAGCTCGTGAAGGAAGATGGTTCTACGGCGGCTACAAACACAACCTTGGTTAATAACAGCATTTGTCGTCTTTTCGATGAGATTCGTTATGAAATGAATGGTATAGAGATCGATCGAAATAA
>NW_014333036.1:0-774 GCF_000341935.2 Cephus cinctus | reverse complement strand
TTGTTGGGTTTTACTCAACGCGTTTTGGAAGCTAATAAATTACATACATCCGACGTAGTTGTAGCCATTTAGTATTAAGCCTAACAATAATACCCTGTGCAGCGAAATTAAGTGTAACCGTGAAATCAATTTTCAACCTGATGATTCGATTGGTCGATTGTTGGGTTTTACTCAACGCGTTTTGGAAACTAATAAATTACATACATCCGACGTACCTGTAGCCATTCTCAAGGTGAACGCCTTGCGAGTCAAATGCAACATTACTACAGGCGCTTACATAAACGAACATAAAGGTACATACCATCCACGAATTCTTTCCGGTTGTACCACCAGGATATAAGATTATAGAGGTGCCGTCGCACGTCATTTACCTCCCAGTATCGAGCAAGACAATAGATCACCTACAGCTTCGAATAGTCGACCAGGACGGAGACTTGGTGAATTTTCAAGGAGAAGTCATAACGATAAGACTACACGTGAAATCCATGTGATAATGGGGATCGTGTATAACCGAAAAATTGGTAGTGGTTATAATAGCGGCTATAATAATGAACCGATATATCTAAAAGGAATCAGTCATCGTCCGCGCTGCAAAGCGTTAACACCTCAAAACGTGTTATTCCTGAGAAATCTGGGACTCAAGGTCACACCAGTCGGAAGAGGAAACTAAATCGTTCATTCTGCTCCTGCTGCATTATTTTTATCCGCTGCTTACCATGGAGGACGAAACTTTAAATATTCGAACACCAATCACCTTCGATGAGTCTATAGCGC
>NW_014333035.1:8633-11240 GCF_000341935.2 Cephus cinctus | reverse complement strand
GAATCAGTACTTTTTCCACCAGTCGAGAAAATATCTAATATTCTTAATAATGGAGTGTATGCGATCGCTTATGCTGTATGTCTTGTAACGCATTTCCTGATCTACGTTCTATCCGCGACCCCAACGTGGCATTCCGCGAATCCCTTGGGCGCCAGGTGCATCCTTGCACCAGCCCGACTCGTCGGGCCTTTAATTTCTAATCCGCGGCGCGTCACTTTCTTCCCGCTAGCTCTCCTTCGCGTTGGTAGAGGGGAACGTGATGACAGCGAGTTTCCAAAGGAATCGGTCGGCCTTTCCGAAATAATCGACACGGTGGGTTTTCCTTTCAGCAATCTGCATTTATTTTTCCCTAGGTAAACGGTTACAGTCGGGTGGTCTTACGAACGCGACTCGATACAATCCTATCAAGGGACGCGGTCGCAGCAGTCGTCTTCTCTTTTCCCAGGCGGCTGCAATCTTCTCGCGTGTGAGTCGGTGGCGGGCCCGTAGCCCCCACTCCGCGTGCCTCGTTGCACCGGCGGATGCGCTTCATCCCCGGCCGGCGCGCGGCATCGCTCGAAAAATGGTAGTCTGATGGGACTTACCAGAACTTCCGGTGCACACGGATTCCTTCCTGGTGGTCCCTGGCTTTTTCCTTTTTTCGGCTTGGTCTCTCTCGCTCTCTCTCGGTCGCTCTCTCTCGCAGCGTTGCCTCAGTCCAAAAAATCAAAGTCCGGGGGAAATGCCAAGTCGTCTAATTCACTGTATCTCGCAAAGTCCAAAATTTCACTGTCTCACACAAAAAAAAACCAAAACTCGCCAACCACTTTTCAAAACTCGCTCACACTAGGCTCACAGTTCAAAACGAGGTGGCCCCCTTTTGGCCCCCCGGTCCGAGGATTCCCGAAGAATCCCGAGTTCACCCGAACTCGTGCGCTATCTCTCGCCTCGGTCAGCTATCCGTTTTTCGGCGCTCACAGCCCGCCAGTCTCTGGGCGGCGCCGTTCTTACCCGAGCGCGCCCGATCGTCGGGTTCGGCGCTGCCGGTTTTCCTCCCCGGCTTCCTCTCGCCACGAAGCTTCGGCGTCGTCGGCATTCTCTCGGCGGCTTTCGTCGGCGGCACGGCTCTCCGTGCGCCTACGCTTTTATGTAACTTGCCGTCCCACGGACGCCACGTTACAACGTATTGGAGGGACTTGCCGGTTAATCAATTACCGGTAGTTATTATGGTGAAGAATTACCAAAAGGAATAAAAAGAAAGGACGACATATTTCTTATAGATAGGATCATTGACTCAAGGGTCGTAGTTGACAAGTGTTGTAAGTGGAAGGGGTATCTTTCAAAGTTTAATTTGTGGATTTTAGCCGATAGCATAGAAAGAAGGAAGTAAACGAAAGTTTCTATGTAGCACTATGTTCGAACAGTTCAATGTCTTACTATTCAGAAAACACAACAACACGATTCACTACGCAATTGCCTGATGCTATTAATTTGAAAAGTGAATGGGAAGCAGCTTTAGTTGAAACTCAAATAGCGATAACTTTCATTGCTATCAAAAATAGTCATATTGATCAAACCGATGTGACGCCAGAGGCAAAACAACCTCAAAAGCATAAGATTACTAACAAGGAAACCTTGATAGGTGTCCGCCTCCAATCTTTTTGGGTGTACTTCCGAAAAGCACATACCGCCGATCGATCTGAAATTTGGTATAATAACGTATTTTGACCTTCTAATCACGAATATCGTAACGAAAATTGGCGCAAACGTCATTTTGGGTATACCATCAACATACGATCATTCGTCCCTATCGAAAATCAAAGAAGAACCTCTTTTCGTTCGGTGTGCATAATCGCGCATTCCTAACTGATTTAGACTATTTTAGCTTTGAATTAAAAATATGGATTTAAATACGCATGGTTACGTTCACAAAACTACGAATCATTCGTAGGAATTCGTGTATAGCGTCATCGGAGCATACATGCAAAATACCGAATCCTCCTAGCGGTGGATGCGTCGATCGTTATCTTGTGGTGGAGTTATGAAACATACGATAGCAGACTATCTTTGCGAATTTTTGTGGCGGCGAAGGATAAAAAAACTCAATGTTGATCCCTTCACTCAACTGATCGCGGATATTAAAAGCTGATATCCTGGGAAAGGTACATAAAACACACACACAGCGGAGACGGTTTTGAGTTGTTAAAAATGTGGGAGTGGCGCCCCATAGTTCCTAATCTTTACTGTACAAACTGTGACGTGTACCGTTCATCGGCGTCGCCTACGAATAATCCGTGGCTGCTCCCAACGTGCTGTTATCAAAGAAAAGATCCGAAGATCTAATTGTTGGGCGCCAGGTGCGGCTTTCCCGCACCACCATCCCTCACCACGGCCGTTTTCAGATTTCCCGGCCGCTCAGTCTCAGCGCACTGAAAATAGTAGAGGGAAACATGGGGGCGACGAGAGAGAATTTTGGAGTCAACGGATAGGCGCGCAAAATGATAAAACAGCGAGTAGGATACCGTTCCGTTTATTACCATCAAATAAACGGCGGATTTTACAATACAAATCCCGTCGCGTACAGTGTGTCCTCCAACGGCGGCTCACGACTATTCCGAGTCGTGATTT
>NW_014333035.1:3331-7689 GCF_000341935.2 Cephus cinctus | reverse complement strand
TGAATTTCGAAGAACTGAATTGAAGAGAATATAAGTTCCTAGAACTCTAGACTTCGACTCTAATTTTGACTTTTACTTTGCACTTCTTTTACAAAACTTCTTGAGGCACTTCACAACGCCATACTTCTACCACAGAACCTCTTTTTAGCCTCTCCAACCCTTTTTAAAGACTTCGTTTCTTATCCCTTCCATTACTTCTCATGAATTTGATTGGTCTTTAATTCCCTTTCTCAATGATCATTTAACAAATCAGAGTACTAACAATTATCTATCTGTTGTTGCATACCTGAGTCTTCCAATTCTGTACCTGAAACCTCGCGAGTACTGCTAGTCTCGAGGAGCTTCAGGTTTATCTTTTATTTCAAGACGTAATAAAGGATTTATATCACAAATTCCTGAAGAACATAATACCTGATAGAAATAATAAGCGTAAGATTTTTCCGGTCAAATAAATGATAACATAATTAAAGATTCCAATAATATAACGGAATATAAAACAAGACAAAAGTATAAACTTATAAGTATAAATCAATAAAATTAGTTATATCAAACGATTGATCGACATATGTAGCGTGTATAATGTCTGTATAGGTTAGGGTATAACAATAATAATATGGGTTGGCCATGGTATAAGTGACTGTGTATATGTATGGGTTAACGAGTATCGTATATAGGAGGGCTGAGACGTAACAGTATATTAATACAATGAGTCAAAGCGTTTCAAACGGTTCAAAAATTAGAACCTGTTTCGAAGACAAATATGCCTCACAGGCACAGAGTTCCAAAAGTCGTAGGTAGAACTTTTCATTTGCCGTTACCTCAGAAGAAATGATAAAAAAAGTATGTCCCCGAACTGAAGCAATTAACCCTAATCATGAATTATATATATTAGTTCGTGGTATACCAACAAAATCGAAGATAGTATGGGAAAGATTGGTGGATTTAAAGAAAGTATGGAAAGCTTTAAAATGGTTGAAATCTAATAATCCGCATTACTATGAAGTAAAGTTACCATTATCTCATGAAGATTTATTACCCGGTGAATTACCGGAAGTCGAATTTCAAGACCTGACTCAACTCCAATCTGAGTCAGTTGTCCAAAGCATATCTCATGAAGATTTATTACCCGGTGAATTACCGGAAGTCGAATTTCAAGACCTGACTCAACTCCAATCTGACTCAGTTGTTCAAAGCACGAGTCATTGCACAATTCCCGATAAAGAGGATAATAAGTCTATTCTCGATGTTAATGAACAAAAGAAAGCTGCACTCTTGACATAAATGTCGCAATCCGACTTATATTATGAACAGTTTACGATATATCTGATACACGAAAAAAGGGTTAACGCGACTGCAACAGAGCTCTATCAAATGCTGAAGGTTAATGATGTTCCCCTTGATAGACGTTTTAAAGCTTTAGACACAATGTGTTTTCCTGATTTATATCCTCATGGAACAACGGGCAGCATGCTGAAAGAACAGTACGTCTTACTGATTATGAATTCATAAAAGCAAAGTTAATGTCTGCACATTCTCAGTTTCGTATGAATATGCAATATATCTTTGATTTGTTGAACGACAGCAATATACGACAAATAAATGCTGGAATTTCTCATAAGATGAATCTGAATTCATAAAAGCAAAGTTAATGTCTGCACATTCTCAGTTTCGTATGAATATGCAATATATCTTTTATTTGTTGAACGACAGCAATATACGACAAATAAATGCTGGAATTTTCCATAAGATGAATGTAACCAATCCCCGTGAAAAATATACTGCTGCTAGTTACTTAGAAAGGCTTTCTAAGAATGAACTTGAATCCAATTTAAGTACAATTTTTGCCAGATTGCGTAATTCGGAGGAATATTGGAGAATTCCTAGGAATAACGTAAGATGCATGACGCGTCATTATGGTCCTGCTACATGGTTCTTAACAATCAGTCCCAGTGAGTGGAAGTGGTCCGACGTCATAGAATATCTCCGTGATATACATAAAATTCCGGAGAATACTCCAATTTAAGTACAATTTTCGCCAGATTGCGTAATTCGGAACAATATTGAAGAATTCCTAGACAACGGGCAGCATGCTGAAAGAACAGTACGTCTTACTGATTATGAATTCATAAAAGCAAAGTTAATGTCTGCACATTCTCAGTTTCGTATGAATATGCAATATATCTTTTATTTGTTGAACGACAGCAATATACGACAAATAAATGCTGGAATTTTCCATAAGATGAATGTAACCAATCCCCGTGAAAAATATACTGCTGCTAGTTACTTAGAAAGGCTTTCTAAGAATGAACTTGAATCCAATTTAAGTACAATTTTTGCCAGATTGCGTAATTCGGAACAATATTGGAGATTTCCTAGGAATAACGTAAGATGCATGACGCGTCATTATGGTCCTGCTACATGGTTCTTAACAATCAGTCCCAGTGAGTGGGAGTGGTCCGAGCTCAGAGAATATCTCCGTGATATACATAAAATTCCGAAGAATATAAATGTTGATAACAACGAACTTATTGCACTTGATCCAGTTTCGGTTTCTAGATTTGTCGAGATAAAGTTCAAAGCTGTGCTTGACTTTATTTTGTCACCTAACAATCCTATCGGTGAAGTTGACCACTACTTTTATCGGCGAGAGTACCAGTCTAGGGGTGCACAACACTTTCATATTTTGATTTGGATCAAAGATGCACCGATAATCGGCAAATCTACGACGGAAGAAATAGCTTCATTTATATTAAAGTATGTGACATGCAGGATGCCAGATAAAAATGTTTCCCCACAATTATATCGACGTGTTAATGCTTATCAGCGGCACCGTCATAATGGTTATTGTTTACGATCTAAGAAAACCAAAACCGGTTTTACACGACGGTGCAAGTTCGGCCATCCGCGACCACTCACAGAGACAATTAAAATTAGAGATGTGGCTGTGTCAATTGCAGGCAGAAGACGATTGAAAACAAGAAGCAGGCTTTATGATTTGCCCCGCGCATCAAATGAAGCCTCAATTAATGATTACAATCCAGCTGTTCTTTGTATCTGGGAAGGAAATACGGATATGCAATTCATTGGTGAATTATCGACAATTTTAACTGCGTATGTAACCAAGTATCAAACCAAAGCGGAGAAGTCCAATGCAACAGACGCATTTAAAGTGCAAGATTCAACAAAATCCCTGCAATTCTGTCTTTGGAATATAGGTATGCGAATGTTGAATCATAGGGAGTGCGGTGCTCTTGAAGCTGCTGATACTCTTTTGGGTATGTCGCTGCATGGAACTGACCCGTGGACCACTATAAAGTGGCTCGATGTCAATAAACTTAGAAGTCGAAAATTAAAAATTCGGAAAGAAATTGAATCGTTGGACGAAGAATCGACAGATCTATTTTGTCCTGCGTTGATCGACACTTACTATCCTGCGAGGCCTGAAAGTCTAAGTTCTCTGAGTCTCTATGATTTTGCAAAATTCTACGATATTACAAAAACCATGCCTAAACGATGTTTAGAAGTGCATAAAATTGGTGAATCCACGTATTTAAAGAGGAGACTTCGATCCTGTCTTATTAATCACTATGTGTACAACCCACATACACAGCCTGAAAATTACTATTTTTCATTACTTTTATTGTTTAAGCCATGGAGGAATACCGATGTATTGAGGAATGAGTACGATACATATGCCGAGGCATTTTACTCTTTGAAATCACAGTTAGAAGATGCTCATCGTTATCACGAACAATTAACAGAGATACAACGAGGAATAGATTACGTGAATGAACAAGTTGAGAAAAAATTACTAGAAGATCCAAAAGAAAGTATAAATTCTGGCGCGGATGAATTATTAGAATGTGTACCCAGAGATGTAGAAGATGCAGTGAAAGTCGTAAAAGCTATGGGTGAAAAATTAGATCTAGAGCATCTTACTCAAATGATTGCAGAATTAAATATTGATCAGAAACGAGTGTTTGATAAAGTTACTACTACCATTACTTCTGAGGCTGATATTGTTCGACTATACGTTAGTGGAGAGGGAGGTACTGGAAAAAGTTTCTTAATAAAAACATTAAGATGTTGGGCTAAAAAAATTCTTGGGAAGGTTATAGCGGTAACTGCGCCGACCGGAATTGCAGCGTTTAACATCGATGAGTTGATGATTCATCGTCTATTTCAATTGCCGGTTGAGCATGGTCGCACAGCCAAATACCGAGAACTTTCAGACGGAGCTCTGAAATTATTGCGTGATGAAATGAGAAATACTGCGTTAATAATCATCGACGAAGTTTCAATGATATCTAATGTTATATTTATGTACATTCACCTGCGGTTAACTGAAATATTTAACA
>NW_014333035.1:0-3229 GCF_000341935.2 Cephus cinctus | reverse complement strand
GTGCACGAAGAACCTCCTTTTGTTATGTTATCAAATAGACAAGTTGAGAAATTGATAAGAGCATTAGGATCCGTTGATCTGTGGTCAGCACTTTTCAATTATGACAAATTGACAATTAACATGCAACAAAAAGGTGATCTATCGTATCGAGATTTGTTATCCCGGATTCGAATAGGAGTAGTCAACGCTTCTGATACAAAAGTCTTGGAGACACGAAAGATGCAGTTCGTCGAAAGAACTGTCGGCGGTCGATTGCGCGAACTATGCGACTACATAGATAAGTTGCCATCGGATACTGCTTACTTCCTACTTGTCCCCAGTGTGACGCCTTAAATGCTGTAATGTTATCACACATTCCTTTCGAAGAAATAAAGCTTGTTGCTCGAGATACAGTAGACTGTGTATCCTACATGAAGAAAAAAGTTTTAAAAATGTTGTTCAGCCATGAGGAAGATAATTCACGGACAGATGGATTGGCAAAGGTTATAACTGTAAAAATGGGCGCTCACATTATGATAAGGAGAAATATTGATGTCAGTTTAGGTCTTGTCAATGGGGCAATCGCTAAAATTGTGTCGTTCAGACGAGCTATTGATACAAACGATGTCGAAAGTATTAAAGTTGTACTGCCGTCCGGAGTAGAATATACGTTGGAACGTTTGAGTGTCAAATTCGAAATAATGGATGGAGCATTTGTTATAAGAAAACAATTCCCCATATGCCTTAGCTATGGTATAACAATCCACATAAGTCAAGGTTTAAGCTTAAAGAATGCCCTTGTAGAGGCAGGCAATTCTACATTTAGGTGTGGACAAACTTATGTTGCGTTTTCATGAGTAACAACATTGCAAGGATTACATCTTATCAATTATGATCCAGCCGCTGTAATAGCAAATGAAAAATCCATAACGGAATACAATAGATTACGAAGAAAGTACAGACCTGACCTTGCGACTATTGATACTGTCAAAACTCGTGGTCCTAAAATAGGGGAGTCTGTTTGGGCTGTCCATAAAAACATCTTAAATTGCCAAGAAACGCTGTAATAGCAAATGAAAAATCCATAACGGAATACAATAGATTACGAAGAAAGTACAGACCTGACCTTGCGACTATTGATACTGTCAAAACTCGTGGTCCTAAGATAGGGGATTCTATTTGGGCTGTACATAAAAACATCTTAAATTGCCAAGAAAAAAATTATGATAATGAACCTCTTCCATTTTACAAAAGAGTAAGAGGGCTACCTAATATTGATGGTGTATCGAGTTACGTTAATAGTGTCTTGTAGTGTATAATACATTGTTCTTTGATTAGAGACGCGATCCTTCATGGTAAGATAATGGATGCCCCGAAAACTTTTACTAAGACATATACGTCAAATAATGAAGTTGTCATCGATACATTTGCAATACGAGAATTGGCAAGTGAGAAGGGTGTAATCGATTTTACTGGTAACTGTCAACATGACGTTATTTCATTTATCCATTCTCTTTGTGAAAAAGTATCTGCTGTTCGCAGCGTCGTAGAACATAAATTTACCAAAAAACAATGGTGCTCCTCTTGCGGTTATAAATGGAATTTTACCGAGTCATCAAACATTATTCTCTCATTTGAGTTACCTACAAGTTCAAAAAAAAATCACTAACTTTGCAGGATATATTCAATTATAATACATCAAAGTGGAAGAGTTCCCATGCATCTTGTGAGAAATGCGGCGACGTATCTTTGCTCGAAACTGCAATAGTAGAATTGACAAGGCAAGTATTGGTTGTTAAATTAGAAATATTTGAATTTAGAGAAGCGAAGCTGATGAAGAAAAATATAAAAATTAAAGCTGTACCCGCTGTATCTTCGGTGAAAGTTAACGAGCATAATTATAAAGTTATGAGCATAATATTCCATCATAGGGACGATGAACATAAGGATATACGTTATACAACGATGGTGCGAGGCAAAGGCACTGCTTGGATATTCGTCGACGATTCAACAGTTGAACAGCGTAATTGGCCTCGCAATCCTAAACATGCGTATTTATTATATTTAGAACGAGATAGCGCAAATTGTAGAAAAAGAGCTTGCATATTGTTTCTTCATCTGTATAGTATACAACGCTGTCATAATGAGATAACGTTGCGTAAAATTCTTTTACGCGTTTCTTGATTTTATCATCCCCGCGCCTATAACCAGGCTGCTCAAGCGTTTTGGCTGCTATCTCATCAAATGTTATTTTTAACCGTAGTTTCAATTAATCCTCGTAACCCGTGCTCAATCCCAGCACTTACTTCTTGATCGAGAAAAAAAATTTCTAACGATTTATAGAAATTTCTATTAATTTTTTTGTTGTCAGCTGTTTCAAATATTACACGAAGTATTTCGTAAAATTTTGACCGCAATCTGTGTCTCTTGTTATACATTTAGTAGTGTCTACTTATCTTTATTTTTACTGTTTACTGTGAATTAACTTTTTTAATCATCACTGAGATATATGTAGAATGAGTGTGTTTAATTTTTTCATGATGTTCTTACTTTCAAAAAGATATCAAATAACACCAAAAATGTTTTTTCAAAACAAAAAGCTTACGCCAAGTATTAAAAGTGTAGCCATTCCATAAAAAATAAATCCTTGCTAAAAAAATACCTAGCAAAAATATTAAATCAAATCCAATAAATTAGCCAAGGAAAAATCCTGCGGTGTACTGGTATGTGTGAGACACGGCCCGGCGAGAGGAAACGACAAATGTAAGAGCGTGCGAACGAGTCAGTCGTCGTTGAATTCGAGGCTCAATCACACACGGTCTCCGTCAATGATAAATCGGCGGAAATAAAGGCTTTTGGTTGTGGTCAAGGGAGCCGATTTGTTCGCAGGTTTCTTAAGACCTTTCCCGTACATTACAATCTCCTAGGTAGATGCTTAATAGACGTACATGTTTCTCTACAAAAAACTTGGTGTGCCAGCGACTAGCTCCAATATATGATCCATCGAAGTAAGGACGGGAGAAAGCAATTTCTGAGTATATACTGTGACGTGAATTTCGGAAATTCAGTCACAAAGATTGCTAGGAGTAGGGAAAAGACATAACCCACCTGCAACGATCCTCCAAACGTCAGTCACCCGACATTCCAAAGACGACTTTGCTTGTCTCGCTTATTGTTTATGCATTCTGTTTCCGCCTATCATCCTTTCTGCTTATTTCTGTTTCGCCTTTCTGCTTTTTCGTTTTTATTT